>NC_065537.1:74244760-74395866 GCF_932294415.1 Quercus robur | reverse complement strand
TTACATATAAAAAGGCCCCATATAAATTTTTTATCTTAGGCCCCAAATTTTGTTGGGCCGACCCTGGGTAGGACTACTGTTCTTTTATCAAAGTAGATGAGGATTACAATATACTAGTCGGAAACCCGTGCAACGCACGGGAACTTACCTATTTATAATAGACTAAAATAATTTTATAAAATTTTAAATTGATTATGAAACTATACTATTGCGTGAATTGCTCCTATCTTTTTGAGTTACAATTTGATGAATAAGCCAAATTTAGATATTGAAAAAAAAATAACTAAAAAGTTCTGATGTTAAAACGTTCGAAAGGGGAAAAAAAATCAGAAAATTTACTGGTATTGCCTAGAAATTATTGAAACAAAACAAAATATATATGACTACCAAATAGAGAAATATAAGAGAAAGATAGGTTACCTTCAAGAGAATAATCCATAATTATAACAGTTGAAATTTGCTAAACTGTTTCAAATATTGCAAAAAATTGAACCCAAAAATTCAGATGGTCAAACTTTCACAAGACAATAAAATTAAAAATCAAAACATTCAGAACCTACAAATTATAAAAAAAAAAAAAAAAAAAAAGTCATTATTGCGAGACAATTTCAGTAAGGATGGAAAGCTTCTCTAAGTTTTTTTTATCCAATTCTTCCTAATTGATGAAAAATTTGGTTCAAACATTGTCAAACACTTTGAAGGTGCAAATAATATAGGCTTCCAACATAATCTTTAATTAATAAACAAAGAAGCATAACACCATAAGAGAAAACATAAGATAACATATAGTGCGTATACCTTACTCCACAGCTGTGAGAAAATATCCACACAAAAGGAATTGAAAACTTGTATATACGTCTCCGTAAGGTAAAGCTTAAGGGTCTATAATCTAAAATAATATAGAATATAGCATCTTTGAACCACACAAAAAGTTAGCAAACTTACTACAATACTTGTAGTTATACTATATATTGTAAAGTACTTCTCCATACAAAACAAAAGCAAAAAAAAACTAATTCACAAAAAAGAGAAAAAGTAATAGCAAGCGTACCAACGAAATTGAAGCTTAGGGTTTTCTCTCTTAGTGGAGACGGCCAGAGGAGATTGTTTTAGGGTTTTCAAAGATTTTGTCTGACTCCTATTAGGACTCTCTCACTATTTAGTTTTAAAAATTAAAATTTTTTTAAATTAAAATGATGATGTGGAAAATTGTGGGAGTGTCAAAGGCTTCGGTTTTATATATATATATATATAGATGATGTTGTCTTAACCATTATTGCAAGTACTCTTTTATCAAATTTAATTGTTTTCCTTTCTCCTTTTAAGTTATACTATTAAAATATGAACATTAATAGTTTTAGTGACATGTAATGCATATTATGATATTGATATGGGTGTTTTTTATGAGCCTCCAAGAAATGGCCCTACACTATGGGAATAGGCAAATGCCCAACAAATATAAAGGCTAATGCAAAAGGTTAGTGTCACTTTATTTTTGTTAGTAATGCACTTTCTTAATTTATCAATTGAATTTTCAATATTTATAGTTTAAACATTAAGGTCATAGGTGATTTGCTTATCACGTGTTTGATGTTTTGTTTATAGACAAATACCATAACTCGGGCTTTATAATAGTTTGGTGCAAGATTGACATCATCAATTGATGGGCATGATTTTTGGTTCATTAGATTTTATGCTTTTTTCCAATATGGATGTGACTCTATTTTCATAAGTATTTGTCTCTCTAATTAAAAATTCCTATGTTTGGTCTTTTGTACATCTAATTCAAATAATTGGAAAGAAATTTTAAAATTAGAATTTTATGTAATCAAAATTTTACTTTTATTTTTTGGTTGTGATCATTTGTCAAATGTAATACCCATAATTTTGGGTTGTACTTCTAAAATTTTATAGACCATAATTTAAAATCATCTAAATTTTAATAGAGCAAAAAATATTGCCCCAAATTTTCTATAATAATCTTTCAAGTATCATATTGATAGTATTATTAAATAAGGATATTTTCATTAAACTTGTGCACAATGTTTCTCTATTAATTTCTATATATTATTTTTGTAATGGTTGAAAGCAGATTTGCGTTCCTTTGTTTTTGTTGGTTATTTACAAGTTATTGTTTCTACTTTATCTTTTTTAAATAACAAAACTTCATATGAGTTTTATAAGCAACAATAACCACCGCGCACCCTTGGTGCAGTGGTCACTCTGCAAGTATAAATGCTTGTGGGGTGTAGGGTGTGGGGGATAAGAGTCGGGGTTCAAGTTTTCAAGAGGAAGTTTCACACACATATACACTTAGATTAGCCTAGAGTAGAAATTCTATCTTGTATCAAAATAATAATAATAATAATAACAACAACAACAACAATAATTAATTTGTGTGCTGTATTTATTTTGTTTAATAAGGAAACTGAAAAATTACTTCCAACAACAGCAAGAGAACTATCAAACAAATGTGCAACTATAAGACCATATTGTTAGAAATACTGGAAGATTGTATTGTATTTCATAATGAGAGAATATACATCAGAGCCTTATATAGGAGGCGTAAGTGTGCGGTACAAGTAAAGTGTAGTACAAGTACAAGTGTGCTATACAAGAAAGGTAATTGGGCCTAAAGCCCATAATATAATATAATATACATTAACAGCCCCCCTCAAACTCAAGGTGGATGTGAGACCAGCTTGAGATTGTCAACCAAATCACGAGTGTGTCCCTTAGGAAGTGACTTGGTGAAGATATCTGCAAGTTGATCTTTGGAGGAGACGGAGAAGAGCTTGAGAGCACCATGGACAAGATGATAACGGATAAAATGACAATCAATCTTGATGTGTTTAGTCCGTTCATGAAAGACATCATTGTGAGCAATATGAATGGCACTCTGGTTGTCACAATAAAGGGGAGTAGCAGAGGATGTGGACACACCTAAATCCTTAAGAAGCCATCGTAGCCAAAGGAGCTCAGATGTGGTATCAGCAAGGGCACGATATTCTGCTTCAGTACTGGAGCGGGCCACAAAGGTTTGTTTCTTACTTCGCTAAGAAATTAAAGAAGAACCAAGGAGAAAGCAATAACCTGTAGTGGACCTGCGATCAGTGGGATCCCCTGCCCAATCAGCATCAGAAAATGCACGAAGTACAAGAGGAGACTGAGCTGAGTAGAAAAGGCCATGGAAGAGAGTGCCCTTCAGGTATCGAAGAATGCGCAGAACAGCAGCATAGTGAGTAGATCATGGAGTAGACAGATACTAGCTCACCTGATGAACAGCATAGGAGATGTCTGGACGAGTAACTGTGAGATAAACTAGGCTGCCAACCAATCGTCTGTAAAGAGAAGGATTAGACAATGGTTTCTCCCCCGAGGGTTTCAAATGCGCATTAAGTTCAACCGGAGTGTCAACAGTCTTGCTGTCAGTGAGTCCAGCTCGAGATAAAAGGTCAGAAGCATACTTGGCTTGAGTAATATAAAGACCATCTGTGGAATGAGTAATTTCAAGACCCAAGAAATAACTGAGATGTCCAAGATCTTTCATCTCAAATTGCTGACTGAGAAAATCCTTGAGTTCTTGAATGCCACTGAGGTCATCACCAGTTATGATCATACCATCCACATATAGAAGAAGCAAAATGGTGCCTTTATCAGTACGACGAAGAAATAAGGCAGAATCATACGGACTGGCAGTGTAACCCAAGCGAAAGATAGTGGAGCTAAACTTGGCAAACCAAGCTCGTGGAGCTTGTTTAAGACCATAAAGTGCACGTTGAAGATGACAAACCTTGTTTGAGTCAACAGAGAGACCAGGAGGAGGTTGCATATAGACTGCTTCACTCAAATCCCCATTAAGGAAAGCATTTTTAACATCCATCTGAAAAAGATCCCATTTACTAGAAGCAGCAACAGCTAAGAGGGCACGAACAGATGAAATACGAGCAACTGGAGCAAAGGTCTCTTCATAATCAATCTCATACTCCTGTGTAAAACCTTTTGCAACAAGACGAGCCTTGTAGCGCTCAATGGACCCATCAGAGCGAGTCTTGATCTTATAAATCCACTTACAACCAACCACAGACTGTCCAGGAGGGAGAGTGACCAGATCCCAGGTATGGTTTTTGGTTAATGCATCAAGTTCCTCTTTCATTGCAATCTGCCATAAAGGGTCAGTGGAGGCCTCACGATAGGTTTGAGGCTCGTGAAGTGTAGTAAGGGCAGTGTAACAATGATAGTCAAGTAAATGTGTAGGAATGGATCTTACCCGGGTTGAGTGGCGATGTGGAATGTCTTGTGGAGGATCTTCAGGCGGAGCAGGAGCAGGGAACCCAGGCTCTAGGTGGGGTAGCTCGTCATCAACCTGTTCATCTTCAACCTGTCTAGGAGTAGCATCAAAAATATCTGGAGAAGGGTCTAAAGGAGGATTAAAAGTATTTGTAGAAGGAACAAGAGACTCATCTGGAAAAATTTCTAAAACAGAGGAGGTAGTTAGGGAAGAACGAAAGTGAGAGAGTTCAACAAACAATCGATGTTCCCAAAAGACAACATTACGAGAAACACGAAGACGATGAGAGACAGGATCATAACACCTATACCCTTTTTGAGTTTCGCCATAACCAAGGAAACAACAAAGTCTAGATCGAGGCTCAAGTTTGTTGTGTTCATGAGGCTGAAGAAGAACGAAACAAGCAGATCCAAAGGATCGAAGGTGATGATAATCAGGAGGTGACCCAAAGAGACGCTCATACGGAGTCTGATTATGGATGACAACACTTGGAATGCGATTAATCGCATGAACAGCATTAAGAGCAGCTTCACCCCAAAATGGGGCAGGAACTTTGGCAGAAAGAAGAAGAGCACGAACAGTGTCAAGAATATGACGAAGTTTTCTTTCGGCTCGACCATTTTGCTAAGAGGTACCTGGACAAGTTAGATGATGCACAGTGCCATAGGAATGTAACAAAGCTTGAAACGCATATTGAGTATATTCAAGAGCATTATCAGAACGAAAAGTTTTGATACGTTTGGAGAATTGGGTTTCAACCATTTTGGCAAAGTTGCTGTATATTGGTAAAATTTCAGAACAAGATTTCATAGGAAATTTCCAACTATAACGAGAATAATCATCAATAAAGACAACAAAATATCGAGATCCACCAATACTAGCAACAGGAGAAGGTCCCCAAACATCAGAATGAATTAACTCAAAAATACTATTAGAAATGGATTCACTGTTATTAAAAGACAAAGCTGGTTGTTTTCCTAACTGACATGAAGTACAATCAAAATTGTCTTTGGACACAGAACCCAACAGACCCCTAGAAGCTAACTGTTGTACCCGAGAAGATGATGCATGACCGACGAGAATGCCAAAGTGCAAGAGATGGTAAGGAAGAAACTGCAGCAGCTGCAGCAGCAACAGAAACAGGAGCAACAGGTGGAAGATGAAGATTGTCCACGGGAAACATACGCCCAACTCTAGGGCTGGTCCCAAGCTCTTGTCCCGTCCTCGGATCCTGCACAATACACCTAGAATAGTCAAAAATAAGGCGATAACCTAGTTCAGCTAATTGTCCCACAGAGCACAAATTATAGGATAGGTCAGGTACATGGAAGACTCCAGGAACAGAGAGGTTGGAGGTCGAAACAAAACCTAGACTATTCCCATGCATGGTGGAACCATCAGTTATATGAATATTTAGAGGGTGTGGTGCAGGGTCAAGTTTGGAGAATAAGGAGGAGTGAGGTGTCATGTGATTGCAACAGGCAGAGTCAAAGAGCCAAGTTTGAGACTTACCGGGCAGAACTGAGAGAGCAGTGGAAAGAGATGCATTACCAGCCATACGAACAGCCTGAGCTATGATCTCTTGTAGTTCAGTGGGAGAGAGGTTGATAGTGGATCCAGAAGACTGGGACTCAGCTGAAATGGAAGCCATCGGCGGAGTAGGCTCAGTATTAGCAACGGCAGTAGTAGATTTGTTGCGACGATAACAAGTCTCAATGGTGTGGCCAGGACGCTTGCAATAGTTGCAGAACTTTTTGTTGGTCTGCTTGCGACGATTGCTAGAGCCAGAGGAATCGCCTGATTGTTGAGGTTGCTCTATGGGTGGAGCAGAAGGTGTAATAGCCAAAACATTGAGCTTATTCTGAGCTTGAAGGGTTGCAAGACGAGCTTCTTCTCTAACCAACTCATTCACATCAGTATCAAGAGAGGGAGCAGGACTGCGATTTAGCAGCTGGCCTCGAATGGGCTCAAAGTCCTTGTGAAGGAACATCAGGAATTCATAGAGGCGAAATTCATCTCTGATGGAAGCATATTGTTGAGCATCCTTTGAGCATGCCCAAGTTGGATCAGAAAGGTCAATTTGGTCCCAAATGAAGCGAAGCTGATCATAGTAGTCATTGATGGATTGCCCTGGTTCTTGTCTAAGTTGATGCAATTCAACCACTAACTGATATTTCATGGAGCCATGAGTAGTGGAGTACCTTTAGGCCAACATATCCCACGCTGACTTGGCATCATTATAGCTGCCCAACAGGTTGGAAATGGAGGGAATGGAAGTGTTCCGAATCCATGTGAGGATCATGTGGTTGTGACTATCACATTCAATCATACGACCAAGAAAGGCAGTATCTTCTTCACTTGCTCCTTTGACAGGAATGGCGACTGCACCAGTACAGTAATGCCAGAGCATACGACCCTTAAGAAAACTGCGCATAGCTTGAGACCAAGATAAGTAATTCTTGTTCCCCTCCAATACAGTATTGATGGGGCGAGGAAGAAAAACATCCTTTTTATCCATTTAGAGACACAATATGCAAAAACAGAATGCAAAAATGAAATCTACGCGAAAAACTGGGTAAGGAGAACCTGGACTGCAAAAGTCAACCCTGGAGAAAAGTCAACGGTTAAAGTCAACGCCGGTCAAGTTCAACGGTCAGCAGATGACGTCACCGGATGACGTGGCGCTGACGTCAGCAGATTAGTGGATGCTGACGCAGCTAGGGCTGACGTGGCACTGATGACGTCACAGGTGACGTCAGCTGGAACTGATGACGGCGCGTGTGGCGCGTGGGTCTCTGACGCAGAAAAATCAAGCCGCACGTGACGGCGCGTGCAGCATCTAATTACTGCGAGGCTTTCACCGCCGGGTAGATCGGTTCAAGACGAACACAGTGATATCTCCAGAAATTTGATCGAAGCAATATTCGTGGCGGCGATGACACGTGCAGTGTTCTGTGCAGTGTTGGACTACTCAACGACAGTGGCTGCAGGTCCGGAACCCAAGGACGACGGCTGGAAGACATCGGAGTTTCAACGGCGAGAGGCTGCGGCGACTGTTGTGATAGCGGAAGCGATGTTGAGAGTGAAGTAACACCAATACAGAAAAGACTGCTAAGAAAAGGTCAGAGCAATGGCTCTGATACCATGTTAGAAATACTGGAAGATTGTATTGTATTTCATAATGAGAGAATATACAAGTGTGCTATACAAGAAAGGTAATTGGGCCTAAAGCCCATAATATAATATAATATACATTAACAACAGCAAGAGAACTATCAAACAAATGTGCAACTGTAAGACCATATAATTAGCATAGATGATCTTTCATCTACTTTGACAAGAATACGCTAAATTATATTCAATATTTTATTAGATGAATGCAAATTTCAACCTACTAAATGAAAATAGAAAAGCTCATTGGAAAGACATTTGTGTTTCAACTAAAGCTTATCGACTATAACTAGAAGGAAGAATGAGGATTCAGATATAGGAATTCATATTGTGTCAAAACAATCAAGTAAAAGTCTTTGATCCATTAATAATAAAATCTTTTTGGAAAATCGAGACTTATACAAGTTATACTACCTACATGCTTAACTTCTACTTACTTTGATTATTATTAAAATAACAAATAAAATAAATAAAGTAGCAAAAAATTTGACCCTATAAGGTACATGAATCAAGGGTATCCAATCAAACAATAGCACTGATAAAAATAAACTATAAAATATAGAAAAATAATGAATTGCATCAATACCAACCAGCAACTGTGGCTACTACTATTCCATGAAATTTACTCATTTAAGCTGAAATAAAAATTTCATTATTTAACAATCAAAATCTAATTTTGGCTTATTTTATTTAACATTTAAATTCAACTACCTCCTCCAAATCTATTAAATTATATATATTCTTTGAGAGAGAGAGAGAGAGAGAGAGAGAGGAGATTTATGGTAATAGTAAATGTTTTTAATCATCTAAGGAAGTAGAATATATAGAGTTCCTAAATAACTTATAAGTTAAAACCCAAATTCGTAATAGGACTATACAATCAAAGGATGAGCATACAACATCAATTATTTTTAGAATTAATACTTTTGAGGGCCCTTTTTTTTGACAAAGTCTAGGCCCAAATTGAAGCAAGGACCCTGAGCCCGGTTGTTATGGTTTGAAGGGATTGGGCTTGGATCATCGCAACTAAATAGCTGTTTACAAACCAAGTGATGCACAGAGCAGTGATCCTACAAGAAATACATGCTAGCAAGCAAGAATATATCTGAATAGCAAGCAAAAAAGCAAAAAAAGAAAGCAGCAAATGTAATAGCAGAGGACACGAATAAATGTTAGAGATCCTCAAGTCAATATTAAATATTTCGTTGTCTTTTCTCAATTGCAAATTACAAAATGCTCACTAAGACATCTTACAAGGTTCAAATAAGCTCAAAAATTACAGACTTAGATGATTATTCAAGCCTCTAAGACTTGCAAAGTTTGAATCCTCTTAAATCCAAGTATGTTCTATAGTGGTTGTCTGGGATACCGGGAAATGTCTCTCTCTCCTTTTTTACTTTTCTTAGTTTTGACCGAGTTTTCTTCTCTGATTCTCTTATCTTTTTCTTCGCCCTTCGCTGTTGGCTGCCTTCCCCTTTTTATAGTGTCATTCCAAAGGTCCAGAGTCCTATTGATTCCCCTCCCTTGCTCCCCTGGGTACCAGAGCCCATTATGTGCCTATCACCTAGAAGACTGAATCTTTCCCTATTCCTCATAATTTCCTCATTTTGGTGTTGTTTCTTTGAAAGCCCATAGCTGACTTTCCATTTCAGGACGTACTTAGGGAGTAGTTCTTGTTTTCTCGTCTTTCCAAGCTTCTCACCCTTTCAGACTCAGCTTTTAGTTGTTCTCTCTTTGTCATTTTTCCCAAATGGGCAGAATCCATTCCTGCTAGGTTGAAGGTTTTCCCTGCTGCCTCCCTTTATAGCTCTTCATTCTAGGTTCCCTAGGGTACCGTCCCTTTGGTCATGAATGGCTATCCTAAACTTTTAGCTTTCTTACTACATCACTAGTTGCTTGAGAAGGACATATCTGCCCTTCGTTTCTTGTGCTTTTCTTGGTACTCCCCTTGACCTGTACTAATCCTGTCTCACGCGTCCCAAGGATCCCGAACCTTTGACAACCTCTGAGATCCTACCTTAGTTCTTCCCACTGGGCTCTCTCCAATTCTCTGGTCTTGGCAGGCTGGGCCTTCTCTCTTTCTTCCTTGAATTTTATGAGTGCTAAGGCCTATCTAATTCCCTTGTGGTAAACTCAATCTTTTTTCCATGGCCCATTGTGTTATTTCTTTGGGCCTTGGTGTTTGTGATTTTTTGGACCTCAACACTACTTTAAATTTACACAATTTTTTTTTTTTTGGGTAGAAATTTACACAATTGTTGGATGCAGTTAAATTCAAATAAAAAAATTCCACATAAAGTGTTCTCATGAAACTTTACAGTGCATTAGAAAAAATAAAAATAAAAACAACATTGCTACCAAGGATATTTCCTCTGGTAATAATATAAATTACATAAAAAATAAAGTTACCCAATTTAAATATCCCATTTTCCAACATTCCATTTCACCTTTTACTATGTGATGGTAAAATAAATGATGTGGATATTAATAACTTTTCAACTACTTCAAAATTATTAATAATTAATTTGTATAGGAGTTTTGATAGTTCAGATAATTGTCTTTTGATTTTTTTTTTTTTTTTTTAAGGAAAGTAATTGAATAGGTATGAAGAAGTAATTCAGTTAAATAAAGAGAGGAACAGCCGAAGAATGGATAATAATGATTGCTTCAGCTGTTTCAATTTTATTAATAATTTATTATAAGAGACTTTTGATATTATAAAAGACAATAATTTAATATTATTGTCTGTTGATTTTCTTAAGGAAACTAGCAATTGAACAGGTATTGTAGCATGAAAGTCTATTTGGCTCGAGCTTTATTGAGGAGGACATTAAATATCAACTATAATTGAAAAATATATTAAATACTACAAAGCTTGGGCTTTATAGTGGAGGGTATATGAAAAGCTTTTATTCACTTAATCAACAATGAAAAAATATTGCTAATAAATAGAGCAATCACTAATCCATAAAACACACATTACACTATAAATTACAATCCTAAACAACTTAAAAACTACAAACTAAAAACATCATACAACTAGACAATCACAAAATAAGCATACAACATGATCACAAATATTTTGTACAAGATCAAATTACAAGGGGAAAAGAAATCCTTCTTCAAGCCAACATAAAAGGGGACATAAATACAAAATATGGACTAGCAATTGCAATGTTATATGAATCAAATGACGAAGAAATACAACTACTATTTTTAATTCTAAATCAACCAGATGGGAAAAAAAATTCTCCAAAACTATTGACAAATCCTTCAACATACACCTTTCAGAACAAACACATTTCGTATCCCAAAAAACCAAGCCTGCAAAAAAATTGGAGTGGATCATTGGGATTGTGAATGTCTTTGCCCTTATGGAAACAAGGAATTACATGTAACATGCAAAATGTGTTCAATTGACTTTAAAATATATAAATTAGACAACTGAGTATGGTAGAATTAATATTTCAAAATATATATATATATATTCTCTACTATAAATAATCCTCATTTTGTTCCAAATAGTAATCTCTAAGAAAAAAATATATAGTTCCACGAGCAAAAGCTCTTGTCAGCATGAATCCAACTACATATTGGTATTGGTGATACATATATAACACAGCTTGAGATATAATACATACCATGACAAATATTAATAATAAAAAGACCATCATAAAAAAATTATCACACACAATGTGCGGGGCCGCGATTAGTATATATTAATAAGTGAAACAAAGTGCATAATAAGCCAAGTTACAAATCTGGGGTGATTTGGTGTTTTAGACATAGGTGATCTTCACATGCAACACATGACTTACACCTCACAACAGAAACACAAAACAATTTCTTGTTGGCTTAGTTATGTCTGTCTTAGAGAGAGAGAGAGATGATGATGATGATTTTTGTGTATAAAGAAAAAGAAATTGTTGTTCCTAAGAACAATAATTGATAAATAAATAATCTTCAAATTATCATTTAAATAATAACATTTCACATAAATTATATTTGTCCTCAAAATATAAATTATATTACCTCATTGAGGCATAAACAATTACCGTCAATTCATGAGTTTTTAAGTAGCAAAGTTGAGGCATGGACCATTTCACTTTCTTAAGACAATACATGCTATTTACAAAATTTACAGTTTAATAGACAAGTAATTATACGTGCTGCCCCTTGGGATAAAACAACCCGACTACCTTGCTAATTCTCTTTATAAGCCTACACAACTTGTAAGATCAAAAGCTCTTGTAGAGAGGGAAAATTCCCGACCTATCACAAGCGGACACATCATACTACCAAGTCCACAAAGTATGGCCAATTACAAAGCGCCAAGTACTACAACTAGGTTCTGCTATCACTATCTAGAAACCAACAAAAATTAGCCAAGTGCCATGAAACAAAAACATAAAAAGCATGCAAAATTCCAATCACACATTGGCGCGTGTAAGCAATGACTTAAGCAATCCGACGCATGCAAGTGTAGAGAGGAAAAATTCCCGACCTATCACAAGCTGACACATCATACTACCAAGTCCACAAAATATAGCCAATTACAAAGCGTCACGTACTGCTATTAAGTTTGGTATCACTATTCAGAAACCAACAGAAATTTGCCAGCTGTCATTGAAATAGAGGCATAAAATGCATGTATAAGCAGTCCAGCATGTATAAGCGATGACATAAGCAGTCCAGTGTGTATAAGCGATGACATAAGCAGTCCAGTGTGTATAAGCGATGACATAAGCAGTCCAGCACATGTAAGCGATGACATAAGCAATTCAGCGCATGTAAGCGATGACATAAGCGGACCAATCAAGCTGTGACATGTGTCACCAATCAGACTCTACCATGTGTCACTCAACATCCCCCCCCCCCCCCCCAAACTCCTATAAGTAGAAGCCTTCTTAAGGCATTTAAGGGGGACTAAGCCATCTAGAGCACAAGCAGCATCAGAGAAGATTCAGAAGCACTTAGAAGTACAGAAGCTCTGCAGGAATCAAGCCTCAAAGCCTTCAAGAACTTCAACCTCAAAATCGAAGAACATTCGAAGCAGAATCATCCAAACTATCCGCCTAGATCCTAAAGTTTACTGAAATCAAGCTCAAAAGCCTTCAGAAACCTTAACAAACCATAAATCAATGAAGCTCTATGGATTCAAGCCTCTAAAGCACCGAAGAACTTCCACCACAAACCTTCAAAGAAGAAGAACGCATGAAAAACGTGAAGAACAAAGGATTTCTAACAAGCTCATACCTAGAGATTCATTGTAATTCTATTTCAAAGATCTTTGATCCATTCTTCAGCCAAATTGAAGTATATTTGGTGTTTGAATCAAAATCACATTACCACAATTCCAATCAATAAGTCTTGCAAGGAGATTGAATCAGATGATCACTCTTTTGTAATTTCAAAGAATTATACCACACATTCATCAATACAAATTTGCATTTGTGAAACTATTTTACTTGTTTGATTTATTTCAAACTAGAAATTAGTCGTCTATAGTAAGCAATGACATAAGCAATCCAATTGGGTTCTGACATGTGTCACCTTGAAAATCAAGACATTTCAACCAATCAAAAGATGCCACATGTCTTGGAGAAAAAGTCTTAAAGCTCCTCCAATCAAACTGTGACACATGTCACCAATTAGATTTCGCCACGTGTCGCTCATCCACCCCCAAACTCCTATAAATAGAAGCCTTCATAAGGCATTTCTACACACCAAGACATCTAGAGTACAAGCAGCATCAAAGAAGATTTAGAAGCACTCAAAAGTACAGAAGCTCTGTAGGAATCAAGCCTCAAAGCCTTCAAGAACTTCAACCTCAAAATCGAAGAACATTTGAAGTAGAACCATCCAAACTACCTTCCTAGATCTTAAAGTTTGCTGGAATCGAGCTTAAAAGCCTCCAGAAACTTCAAGAAACAGTAAATCAGTGAAGCTCTACGGATTCAAGCCTCAAAAGTCCCGAAGAACTTCCACCATAAAACCTTCGAAGATGAAGAACACGCGAAGAACATGAAGAACATATGAAGAACATGAAGAACAAAGAATTTCTAACAAGCTCACAACTAGAGATTCATTGTAATTTTGTTTCAAGGGTCTTCGATCCATCCTTCAGCCAAATTGAAGGATATTTGGTGTTCAAGTCGAAATCACATTATTACAATTCCAATCAACAAGTCTTTCAAGAAGATTGAATCAAAGGATCACTCTTTTGTAATTCCAAAGAATTGTACCACATATTCATCAATACAAATTTACATTTGTGGACAACTAAATTTTTAGTTTGAAATAAATCAAACAAGCAAAATAGTTTCACAAATGCGAATTTGTATTGATGAATATGTGATACAATTCTTTAAAATTACAAAAGAGTGATCCTCTAATTCGATCTCCTTGAAAGACTTGTTAATTGGAATTGTAATGATGTGATTTCGACTTGAACACCAAATATCCTTCAATTGGGCTAAAAGATGGATCGAAGACCTTTGAAATAGAATTACAATGAATCTCTGGCTGTGAGATTGTTAGAAATTCTTTGTTCTTCGTGTTCTTCGCATGTTCTTCATCTTCAAAGGTTTTGTGGTAGAAGTTTTTCGGGGCTTTTGAGGCTTGAATCCATAGAGCTTCACTGATTTACAAATTCTTGAAGTTTCTGGAGGCTTTCGAGCTCGATTCCAACAAACTTTTAGATCTAGGAAGGTAGTTTGGATGATTCTGCTTCAAATGTTCTTAGATTTTAAGGTTGAAGTTCTTAAAGGTTTTGAGGTTGGATTCCTGCAGAGCTTCTGTACTTCTGAGTGCTTCTGAATCTTCTTTGATGCAGCTTGTACTCTGGATGTCTTGGTGTGTAGAAATTCCTTGGGAAGACTTCTATTTATAGGAGTATGGGGGTGGGTGGGCGACATGTGGCGAAGTCTAATTGGTGACATGTGTCATAGTCTGATTGGAGGAACTTTAAGACGTTTTCTCCAAGACACATGGCATCTTTTGATTAGCCGAAATGTCTTGACTTTCAAGGTGACACATGTCAGCACCCAATTGGATTGCTTGTGTCATTGCTTACACAATCCAGAATGCTTATGTTATTGCTTACACGCGCCAATGTGTGATTGGCATTTTGCATGCCTTTTATGTTTTTATTTCATGGCACTTGGTGAATTTTTGTTGGTTTTTGGATAGTGATAGCAGAACCTAGTTGTAGTACATGGCGCTTTGTAATTGGCCGTATTTTGTGGACTTGGTAGTATGATGTGTCAGCTTGTGATAAGTCGGGAATTTTCTCTCTCTATAGCTCTATCAATAGTACGTACTTTATTTTACCTAGAAATATAGTGTATGAAAAACACATATATACTCAAAAGAAGTGAAAAATGATCAAACAAAGGTTTTGGAAATTACCACAACACGCCCTTGGTGCGATAGTCACTTTACAAGTATAAGTGCTTGTAAAGTGTGAAAGGGAAAGGGTCGTGATTCAAGTTTCTAAAAAGAAGCTTCACGTACATATATATATATATATATATATTTTTTTTTTTTTTTTTTTTTTGAGAAGGACATACATATAAACTTAAATTAAGTTAGAATAGAATTTCGATATTATATCAAAAAGGTATTGGAAATTAGTTGCCGCACACAAGGGTCAAGGGGCGAAAAATCGACTGCATTACGTTTTTTACTCTTGCTATGTTTATATTAAAATAAAACTTGGTCATCTCATAATATACCCATTGGTCTATAAAGGGTACATACCAATTAAAAATCATATAAATGGTTAGCAATAAATTTTCCTTTTATTGCTTTGACCTTTTTTTTTTTTTTTTTTTTGAAATCTGCTTTGACCAATTAAATCTATTGGTTTTTTTTTTTTTTTTTTTTGAGAAACACCAATTAAATCTATTGTAATTTCTAGGTAACAGATTCGTATATTACTAAGTTAAACCTTAGGAAAAAAATTTGGCAGGGGAAAAGGTTTAATAAAAAAAGTAATCAAAGGATAGTTTTAAAGACTCCAACGTATGGAAATGTTTACTCATTGTAAATTTTATTAAAATATTCCAACAAAAAAAATTAAAAAATATTTTTTTAATATTTTAATGAAATATAATGTAAAATAGATAATATAATGTGTAGTATTTTAAAAAGTGAATATGTAAAATAAATAAATAAAAATAGGTTTTTATACCGAAATAGACATATAGAAATTTTCGCATAAGTTGATTTGAATGCTCTTATTCCTCTCCCATATAACCATTGTCGCCCCATCCCACACTACCCATTGCTCTCAATTTAATGTGCTTTGTTTTGGTAATATTTTTGTGAAATTTTTCGCAACATATATATGTATTGCATGTGTAATTATAAAATATTTATGTAAATTTTATCATTGTAAATCTGTTGGCACAATTTGTGATATTCAATTGGATGCTTAAGTTGTAGTTAATACTAGTTAAGATTGCTTTCACTTGGTAGAGATTTTTCATACAATGTGATGATGTGGAAAATTTTGTAATTTTATGAGCCAAAAATAAGAAAGAAAAAAAAAAACCAACTACCACAAAATAATTCTAACCAAAAAAAAAAAAAAGAGCAATTTTCCCTAAAATCTTTTCAACTAAAACTAGGTAATCAGTTCAGACAGAAGCAGCGCAATCTAATACAAAGCCCCAATTTGTATGCATATTTATACTTATATTTGAATTTTGTTGCATCAAAATTTAAACTTTTTTCTTTTTATTGCTGGGTTTGTTGTGGGTATTTGGTTCTAGTGGCAAAGACATTGAATTTATTGATATTGGTATGATTTATAAGTTTGCGCATTCTACCTATCTGATGAAATGCCATAGTGGGCACTGGTTATAGTTTACGCTAATTGAATCAATTATGGACCTTTTGGTGTGATTGAGAGTAAGTACTGTGTAGTTGGGATGGGCCAAAATGGGCATTTGCCCCTTTGGCTCAAAACAAGTAGCAAAATGCCTCTGTTTTGAAACTATTTAACCATATGCCCCTGTTTTAAACTCGATTTTCTAAAAATCGAGTTTCAATGAAAAACTCGATTTTTAGAAAATCAAGTTATAGGCAAAAAACTTTTAAAAAAAAAAAATTATATGGAACTCGAGTTCCATGTAACATTTTGCAAGTAAACTCAATTTTCATTAAATCGAGTTTTTCATTAAAACTTGATTTTTAAAAAAAATTGAATTTCAAAACAGGAGTATTTTGCTAGATAATTTCAGAACAAGGGCATTTTGCTACTTGTTTTGGGCGAAATAGGCAAATGCTCATTTTAGCCAATTGGGATGAGAAGCACTCTTGGGTCACTGTGTATTCCATATGGATTCACGTTATTGAATCAATTTTGGGCCTTTTTGCTACATATGCATTCAGTTTCAAAAGTGATTTACTTATTTCAGTAATTGATTTTGCAGGTTTGTTTATCTTAATTTTTAAAATTTGATTTTGAGTAAATATCACCTTGTGTGCTCAAGAACTGCCTTTTTAAATTGTTTGAAAGAACTAGGGGTGTCAATTCAGGTTAACGTGTCGGGTTCGTGTCGTGTCGAGGTAGGGGTATTCGATTAAATGGCTCAACCCTAACCCGACCCATTTAATAATCGTGTCATGATCCTTCAACCCTAACCCGACCTGTTAATAAAGCAGGTTGACCTAACCCAACCCATTTGACACGCTTAATAAACGAGTCGTGTTGGGTTGACACGAATGTAACACAACCCATTTTAACCTGCATAATATTAAATATAACATCCATCTAGAAATAATTTTTTTTACATCCCAAAAAGCAGTGCATACACTTTAAGTTTTCAACCCATATTAAAAATAATATAATTCAACAAAAATATAACATTCATCTAGAAATAAGTTCTTTACACTCCAAAAGAACCCGACCTGTTAATAAAGCAGGTTGACCTAACCCAACCCATTTGACACGCTTAATAAACGAGTCGTGTTGGGTTGACACGAATGTAACATAACCCATTTTAACCTGCATAATATTAAATATAACATCCATCTAGAAATAATTTTTTTTACATCCCAAAAAGCAGTGCATACACTTTAAGTTTTCAACCCATATTAAAAATAATATAATTCAACAAAAATATAACATTCATCTAGAAATAAGTTCTTTACACTCCAAAAGAAGTGCATACACTTCAACCCAAAATCAAAATAACAAAAATAAAATAACATAGTTCAACAAAAATATAATATCTTTGGAACTCGCCAAATGCTAAGTATCAATATTGAAAGAATTTGAGCAAACAGTAGACTAATCCTAACTATGACCACGATTATCATCCATAGATTCTTTGCTGATGTTCAAATTCAAAACATCTTCCACAAGCTCATCCAATTTCATTTGTGCAAGTTCTATGCCCCCCCCAAAAAAAAAGTATTAATAGTTTTAGAGTTTGTAATTACTCACTTTTCTTTTTAAATTTAAAATATATGTTGGATATAAAAAGTATTTGACAAATCTAAAATAAAATAAATATTTATTTGTTATACGAGTTAAACGAGTTGTGTTAAGTGGGTCATTTCAGGTTGACACAAATAAATTGGCGTGTCAAACGTGTCTATTGCGGGTTATGCAGGTTGACCCGCTTATGACACGTTTCTTATCGTGTCGCTTTCGGGTCGACCCGTTTATGACCCAAACTCATTAAGGCCTAACCCTAACCCGAAAAAACACGTGTCGGGTTCGTGTCGTGTTCGCGGGTTGGGTTGAACATTGACACCCCTAGAAAGAACTCTTCTTTAATTTTCTTCATAATTGTTATGGCAGGAAGTTCTCTTAGAGTAGAACTTGCCATTGAAGTCTCTAGGTCTAAGGTAAGGACACGTGTGCAAAGATGGCTAAACAAAATAAAATCACATAAAATGGAGTCTCTTTAATTAACTAGCTTTGCAGAATGACAACTGGGACATTCACAAAGAACTCAACAAAATTCTAACAAAATTTTGCTAGAAAATTATAAACTACTCTTTTTTTTTTTCTTTTTCTTTTTTTCTTTTTTGGTTATATTTATTATTATTATTTCATTTAAATCTTCTTCGCTTTTATTCTTTTTTGTACTATAGAAAGAGTGAGCTGTTTGGTGAAGGAAATAACAAATCGAAGAGAACTTATTTAGCAAAGCCGGAGTATTCCAATAAATGGAAAAAAAGAAATTTTGGAAGACTATCACATCTTTAGGGACCAGTATTTGAGACAAAAAGGGGCAACCAAATTTTGGAAATTGCAAATGCTCTTAGTTCCACACTTCGATCTACTTCAACATTGTTAAACTACCACATTTTCATCAACCTTTTACGGCATCAAAAAACGCATGTTGTCGACTGTAAAGAGTCTTTTTAATAATTTAGAGACGAAAATAGGGCTTAAAAAAAAGAACTTTTTTTTAACAGTTTAGACACGAAAAACATGACCAACCTAATATAAAAGTGCTACAGTCTTTAATGAGGTTTTTTAGCCCATTTTTAATCCTGTGCGTAGATTAGAAAAAACTATTTTTTGGAGATTAGGGTTTTGATGTGTTGTTTTTTGAGTTAGAGAAAAATTATATTGCCGCATCTTATATTGTATGATTAAAAAAATCAAGAAAAAATTATATTTTAATGAAACACGTAACAAACTTTTGTGATTGTAATCAAGAAAAACACGTAAATATTGTCTTGTGTGATTGTTTTCTTTTGGTGCATATTTTCTCTCTATTTTACATCTCACAGATTTGAGAATTTCATGAAGGAAAAAAAAAATTAACTTTTCAATAGTTCAAGGATGAAAAAAAAAACATTTTAAATTTTAGGAATGAAAACAAACTTTTGTCAAAATTTAGAGACCAAAATAGTATTTTATCATTTATTTAATTATTACTACTTACAAAATGAGTCAGAAGGATCATATTGGTACACATGCCATCCTAAAAGGTTATTACGAGGGGTACATATGTGTGTCAAAGTACAATAAAATGTGGTTTACCAATTCTAATGTATGCTTAAATATTTTAAAATATATATATCCTAAATAGTTGTTTGGTGACCAATATTGTTTCTTTTTGTTTTTCTATCTTTTTAATTCAGAAATTAATTTTTTTTCGTTTTTGATTTTTTTTTTCAATTTAATTGCTTACATGTCATTTTTTAATAATATTTTATAAGCCACGTAGGCATGAAGTGTGCCAACTATATATGTAAACCGTTAGCCACGTAAGCATTTTCTGTTAATGAGTTGACGGTAGGGACCAAGTTAACTATAAATTGAAGATAAAATGGATCAAATTGACTATAAATTGAAAATAACATGGACCAAATTGATTGCTACTAAAATGAAAGGACTAAATTGACAATGACTCCAAAATGTAAGAATTAAAATGGTGTTTTTTCCTTTAAAAAATATATATCCTCAATAGTTGTTTGGTCACCAATTCATCAAATTGCGCCGTACACATTCAATTGCAAACCATGTTTTTTAACTACTCAAATGGCCTTGTTATACTAACCTTTCATAATGGTCACAAAGGATGGAAAAAAATTCCCAGCCCTTGACCCTCCCTAAACCTCTCTACACCGTCCTACCTCCGATTTACCCCACTCCCTACCATGCACAAATTTTCCTAGCTCCAAAGAAGGGGCGTTGGGACGACAAGGCACTCCCAAGTCCTAACTCAACCCTGTCCTGCCCAATTACCATCTCTTGTTGCTACAACATTTTGTCTTTCACTATACTGTAAAATATCAACATTGAGGGGTAACTATTTGAGGACATGGAACTTAAATTAAATATTCAATATTGTTTTCCCTCCCTCAGCCCCTTTATTTAAGTTCTCACAAGTTAGCTTCTCTTCAAATGGCTCTTTAAGTGGCATTCAACTTACTCACAAGGAAGAAAAATGGTGCAAATCTAGCATCCCTCTGCTTATCAAAAATGTCGTAATAGGGATTTTAAAATTAAGAAATTTCATATCTTCATGAATCATGTCAATAGCTGCCTTGCCATTTAGCTTCGTGGTTTTTTTTTATTTTCATATTAATAATTGTACCATGTAGACATTTTTCTATCTGATTCAACTACAAATATATCTTTTTATTAGAGACTACAAGACTTTCCAGCTTACATAGCTACACTTTTTTTATTGTTTTTGTAGATCTAACAATCCTTCAATCAGTGAGAGCTATATACAGAAGTTGATTCCAAGTGTCTGGAAGCCCTGCAACACACCAATGAGTGCAATCCATGCCCTTGAATATATTATAAGCGCTAGGATGTGCATCTTTTCTTAGTTGTGAGAGAGTGGTTATGTCAAACAAATGAACAGGTTTCTTAATTGTACTTAAGATATCCTTCACCATATTTGATTCTGGTGGCAAGCCAGTTGGGTAAGTTGACCCGTTTATGGGTGTTGTCTCCTTTCCGCAGTTTTCCACTCCTGGCCTTCCCCAACCAGTGACACTAATATTTACACAAGAAACATACAGTCATCAAAATATGATTTGCTAATGCAATGTCAGTTTTCAAAATTGGATTAATCACTTTTCGTCCTTAAAGTTTGGTGTAGGTCCAATTATGATCCCTCAAATATAAAATATTTTGATTTAGTCCTTAAGATTTTGAAAATAGAATAATTTGGTCACTCTGTTTGTTTTCCTATTTATGTGGTTAACAAGATACTGAAGCAACCCATTTTCGAGGGACCAAATCAAACCAACCAAGGGACCAAAATTGAACTATCAACATATTTCAAGAACCAATATCAAATCAATCCTATAAATAAAAAGATGAAATTGTTCCTGTTTAAAAATTTTAGGAACCAAGTTCAAACTTTCAAATTAAAGAACCAAAATAGAACTTACCCAAACTTTTAGGCCAAATATATATTTTTTTATTGGATGTAAATTTTGAAAAATTTACCATTAGATTATATTTTCATATTATATCCTTTATTTGCAAAATTTCAAGAAAATCAAAGATTAAAAGTTATGTCATCAATCAAATGTTTAAATTTCAAGTTTTTGTAGTCTTAAATATACATAAAAAATAAGTTTATGATTGAACAGCAAATAAACCTTGACTTAAACAAAATTTGACAGGCACGTTAAGAGCATAAGAACATGTAATCAAATAATTATATTTTCAAAATATATAACTATGTTAACATTATAGTAAGAGTTTGTAACAATTGTTTACAAACTAGTTTATAACCAAACTTTGTCTTTTAGAGAAAGGAAAGCAACTTACTCGTAATGGGTGGGAGAAATTCCTCGATAAAGGACTTTAGTTTTTCTTGGATCCACATCTGTATCAACCCACTTGGCCCAAGTTGTCAAACCCTTGCGAAAAGCATCCATACGATCCATGTCCTCGAGAACCTTGCCACCATCTTCAATATAATCCCAACTACAATCAATAATAAGGCAATCACAAGCTTATTTTAAACTCATATTCTGCTTCTTGTTTTTCACATAAAATTGAAACAAAAATGAATGATTTTATAAAACTCATACCGTTTACCAGGTCCAGTACGGTTCCACCAAAGCCCAGTGTTGAAAACCAGAACGTCCATATCTTTCCATATGTTGCCATTTTTCATTGAATCGAGCTTTAACACTAGACCAACTTTTTCTTTTTCGATGTCCACTAAGTAGTTAGATTTAAATCGCAGAATTGAAACTCCATAGTCCTGCACAATTCAGTCCAATTCTTAGGCATTTTATTGCTCAAAATCAATGGAAAGCTTTCAATTTATAATATACAATAAAGCATTCATGTACCTAACTTAAAATTTCTGATCATTTCTTACTTCTTATGGATTGGAAATCAATAATGAGTTTTTGTATATTCTATTGAAACATTACTAGTCAATCTCTTCGAAAAAATGAGGGGTAAAACAACCTACCAGTTATCATACCTCTCACTCTCAGACTTTGAAGAAGTGGGAATTTTATGCATTGAGTACAACCTTCTTATTTAAACATTTTTACCATGCTAGTCTTAACATTCAGCGATACCAACAATCAAATAATATATGAAACCTAATTATTAACTTTATGAGAAAAAGAGAAGACCGTGAAAATTAATTTTTCTAGCTAGTTCATTTACCTCGAAGGTTGTATTAGAATACAAGGGATTTATCCCCTCTATGATTTTGGCATCAGGCACAGCAGCATGAAGCAAACATACTAGTGATTCCCTCTGGTTGAGAGTAGTGGAGTCCCCTATAAACATAATTTTCTTCCCCTTTAATCTCTGTAAGAAATCTTGACCATCAAATCTGCAATGTTTTCCCAATAGGAAACATGGTTCTATTATCAGTAACACTTAACAACAAGCATAACCAACCCCACCCCACACCCCCCCCAAAAAAAAAAAAAAAAACCGAAAAGTAAGAAACTAATTAGACTGTTCTTTTCACAAAGAATTTATGAGACAAACTAAATTATGTGCTTAGGATGTTCGTCTTACAAAGCCTAGGTAAAAACAAAAACAAAAGAACTAGAACAAGAAGAAAAATGATGATGATGTTGTCCTAGGAAAGCTAATTAATTTTTTCTACAAGCACAAATAAATATTTTCAAGGATAATTAGCCATGTGTGTTTCAAGGAAACCTTTTTGAACTAAAGGTAGTAATGTCCTTTCATTGGTTTTTCATATAAAAAAGAAGATTTCCAACGTAATAATGTCTTCATTGTGTAAAAGTTTGTTAAAAATAATTTCATAGATTCAAATCCTATAATATTTTAAGGGCTTTTTATTTTATTTCTTCACTTTAATTTTTTTTTCTTGTCCTTATTAGTGCTCTTTATTTATTTATTTATTAATATTAAGTGCATGTTAGTAGTATTTCAGAGAGTATAGGAAATTAAGTTGATACTAAAAAATCCTATTCCAGTAAAGATGAAGATATATAAAACAAGGAAATAGTCAAAAAGATCTGAAACATTGGATATGTCTTATGCCTGAAGGATCGCATATTCATATCTAAAATGCCTTTCCATGTGTTACAATTCCATCTACTAGAGTTCTTTTCCTGAATATGCTACAACTATGAAAGTGGTGTTAATATTTTCTTATTATGGTTTATTAACAACTGCCCTAAGGACATACGTTAACATAACCCTAATAGTAAAAGCTTTTTCCTTAAAATCCTAAATTCCATTTTCCCATAACCCGTTAAAAACAAAGCTCGGATTTTAACTTATTTTCTCCATAAAAGACATGTTAATAACTTATTTAGCTTAAATTGAAAATTTTTTGCTAAAAGTACTACAAATAAAAATAAAAGTTAGTTGAAATAGTAAAGTGAAAATCATAAATAGTACCAAAAAGTGCAATAAGACTTATAAATAGTAATAAAAATAAGCTGAATATTAGTAAAAATAAACTAAATAGAAAAAAAAAAAAATTTTAAAAAAAGTATTTTTCTGCCAATGCTAGATACAACCGTAATGTCGCTACTCCAATAAGCCATTTACAAATCAGCAGAGAAAATTTAAAGCAAGCTAAATTAGCAGAGAAAATTTAAAGCAAGCTAAAACAAACACTGCACAGAGAGAAACATTGCCTGGGTATGTCACATTCCTTGGGCTGCCATCTATATTTGAGGTAGAGACTATCAGGTCGACCATAATAATTGCAATCAAATTCCTTGCGGATATTGGGGCAGGCTGAAGAGTTATATAGAGGGTATGAATCGTCAAACACCCAAGTCCCTTCATAAACATTACAACTTTTTACTTGTGATTGTTTCCCAAACTTCAAATGGCTGCTATGATATTGTCCAGAGTTTGCTACACAGAGACATGAGAAAAAATTCAGAATGAAGGTCACAAGGATGGAACACGATCTTTGAGTTACAAAAACCATGTTTTGTTTTCGCTGAGGTACAGAATGAAAGACAGAGACAGAGATTAGAATCTATATATGCACACAGAGACAGAGAGAGTCTACCTGGCTGTTTGATTTGATACCATATAAAACTAGACAACCTATTAATAACGTATTTGACAAATCAGCTACTATGTTTGCAATTTAGGACGAAAAAAAATTCCTTTTCGTATATTTACCACATTATGTTTTTGACTCTTGCTATATTTATATCAAATTAAAGCATTGGTCTATATACATGCATAAAGTAAAGGGTAACTGCCAATTAAAAATCAGATGAATGGTTAGCAATAAATATTCCTTTTATTGCTTTGACCATTTTTTTTCTATTTTTGAATCTGCTTTGACCAATCAAATCTATTGTAAGAGTTTGGTATATTATACTAAGTTAAACCTTTGGAAAAACATTTAATAGGGGAAAAGGTTTAATATGAAAAGTAATGTAAATGTTTACTTATTGTAAATTTTATTAAAATAATCCAACAAAAACAATTAAAAATTCAAGAAATTTTGATATTTTAATAAAATATAATGAAAAATAGATAAGTTTTTTTTTTTTTTTTTTATAATTGTAAAATAGATAAGTTGATGTGCAGTATTTTAAAAAGTGAGTATGTAAAATAGAAAAAATAGGTTTTTATGTTAAAATATATATAAATTTTTGCATAAATTGATGCAAATGCTCTTACTCCTCCCTCACATAACAATTGTCGCCCCATCCCATACTACCTATTGCTCTCAATTTAACGTGCTTTTTTATGGTAATGTTTATGTGAAATTTTTCACAACATATATATGAATTACATGTGTAATTATAAAATATTTATGTGAATTTCATCATTGTATATCTGTTGGCACAATTTGTGATATTCAATTGGATGCTTGAGTTGTAGGTTTTTTTTTTTTTTTTTTTTTTTTTAATAGCTTAAGTTGTAGTTAGTACTAGTTAAGATTGCTTTCACTTGGTACAGATTTTTCAGACAATGAGATGATGTGGAAAATTTTGTAATTTTATGTACGAGCCAAAAATAAGAATAAAAAAAAAAAATTCAACTACCACAAAATAATTCTAACCAAGAAACAAAAAAGGCACTTTTCCCAAAAAAAATCTTTTCAACTAAAACTATGGAATCAGTTTAGACAGAAGCAACGCAGTCTAATATAAAGCTCCAATTTGTATGCATATTTATACTTATATTTGAATTTTGTTGCATCAAAATTTAAACTTTTTTTCTTGTTATTGCTGGGTTTGTTGTGGGCATTTGGTTCTAGTGGCAAAGACATTGAATTTATTGATATCGGTATGATTTATAAGTTTTCAACCTATCTGATGAAATGCCATAGTGGGCACCGATTATAGTTTACGTTAATTGAATCAATTTTGGACCTTTTGTTGTGATTGAGAGTAAGTACTGTGTAGTTGGGATGAGAAGCTTTCTTGGGTCACTGTGTATTCCATATGGATTCACGTTATTGAATCAATTTTGAGCCTTTCTGCTACATATGCATTCAGTTTCAAAAGTGATTTACTTATTTCAGTAATTGATTTTGTAGGTTTTTTTAATTTTATTGTTAAAATTTAATTTTGAGTAAATATCACCTTGTGCACTCAAGAACTGCCTTTTTAAATTCTTCGTGTAAGAACTCTTCTTTAATTTTCTTCATAATTGTTATGGCAGGAAGTTCTCTTAGTGTAGAACTTGAAATTGGAGTCTTTAGGTTTAAGGGTTTATGTGTACAAAGATGGCTAGACAAAATAAAATAAGATAAAATGTAGTCTCTTTAACTAGATTTGCAGAATGATAATTGAAACATTCACAAAGAACTCAACAAATTTCTAACAAATCTTTGCTAGAAACTCATAAACTACGCTCTCTTTTTTTCATTTAAATATTCTTCTCCATTTCTTTTTTGTACTATAGAAAGAGTGAGCTGTTGGTGAAGGAAACAACAAATTGAAGAGAACTTATTTAGCATAGCCGTAGACCGTAGTATTCCAATAATTGGGAAAATATAAATTTTGGAAGACTATCACATCTTTAGGGAAAAAGAGATTAGTTGAGCTCATTGCAAATGCTCTTAGTTCTATTATTACATTGTAAAACTACCACATGTTTTAGTGTCTATTGTACCAGGTATAAGGGCATAATAAATCATATTATGATCCCTCTCCATTTCATAAGATTAAGGGAGAAGATCCTATTTCATAAGATTAATGTACGTATGATCAAGATTGAATGATGATTTTTTATTTCATTAAAATAAGATGAGATGTAGTGGATCCGAGGAAGTTTTTTTATGATACATAAATAATTGATTTTTAAAATTAACTATTTTCTTAAATGTAATAAATTACTCTACGAAGTCTTGTATATAAAATTAGGTGTAAACTCAAATGAAGAGTTACAACTTTTAGCCTAAAACATAGTTTTCTTAAGATGTAGGGATAAGGCACTCCAAACTCAACCCTGTCTTGCCCAATTGTCATCCCTTGTTACTACAACATTTTACCTTTCAAGATTTCACTATACTGTAAAATATTAACATTAAGAGGTTACCCTTTAAGGACATGGAACTTAAATTGAATATTCAATAATATTTTCCTCCTCAGTCCCTCTATTTAAGTTCTCAGAAGTTGGTTTCTCTTGAAATGACCTTTCCAGTTATGCTTTTGCTTAGGTAATTGGCATTCAACTTGCTTACAAGGAAGAAAAAATGGTGTAACCATAGCATCCCTGTACTTAACAAAACTATTGCAATAGGTATTTTAAAATTTAGAAATTTCATACATTCATGAATCATGTCAATAACAATAGGTACCTTTTCATTTAGCATTGTTCATAACCACCAAATCAATAAATCAATTACATATGAACTGAATTAATAACTATACCATGTATACATTTTTCATGTAATTCAACTACAAAAACTAAATCTTTTTTATTGGAGACTACTAGACTTTCCAGCTTACATGGCTACACTTTTTCATTGTTTTTTGTAGATCTGACAATCTTTCAATTAGTGAGACCTACATACAGAAGTTGATTCCAAGTGTCTGGAAGCCCAGCAACACACCAATGGGTGCAATCCATGCCCTTGTATGCATTATAAGAGCTAGGATGTGCATCTTTCCTTAGTTGTGAGAGAGTGGTTATGTCAAGCAATTTAACAGGCTTCTTTATTGTACTTAAGACGTCCTTCACTATATATGCTGCTGATGGCAAACCAGCTGAGTAAGTTGACCCGTTTATGGGTGTTGTCTCATTTGCGCAGTTTGTCACTCCGGGCTTATTCCAGTCAGTGCCACTAATTTGACACAAGAAACATAGTCATCAATATAAGATTTGCTAATGCAATGACAGTTTTCAAAATTAGATAAATCGTACTTTTCGTCCTTAAAGTTTGGTATAAGTTCAATTTTGATCCCTCAAATATAAAATATTTGGATTTAGTCCTTGTAAATTTTGAAATTAGAATAATTTGGTTCCTCCATTTATTTTTCTATTTATGTGCCTGACGGGATACTTAAGGCACCCCATTTTTGAGGGACTAAATCAAACCAACCAAGGGACCAAATTTGAATAAATAACATATTCCAAGAACCAAAATCAAACCGATCCCATAAGAAGAGGGATGAAATTGTTCAAGTTTTGAAATTTTAGGAATCAAATTCAAACTTTTTAAATTTAAAGGACCAAAATAGACTTATGCCTAAAATTTCAGGCCTAAAGTATAATTTACTTTTCATAATTGAACTTGGAAAGAGAAAGGGAACAAACTTACTTGTAATGGGAAGGTGAAATTCCTAGATAAAAGACTTTAGTTTTTACTGGATCCACATCTGTATCAACCCACTTGGCCCAGGTTGTCAGAGCCTTGCGAAAAGCAACCATACGATCCATGTCATCGAGAATCACGACACCATTTTGAATATAATCCCATCTGCAATCAATATAATAAGGCAATCACAAGCTTATTTTAAACTCACATTCTGCTTCTTGTTTTTCTCACAAAATTGATACAAAATTGCATGATTTTATAAAGTTCATACGGTTTCTTAGGTCCACTACGGTACCACCAAAGCCAAGAGTAGAAAACCAGAACATCCATATCTTTCCATATTTTGCCATTTTTCAGGGAATCAAGCTTTAACACTGGACCTATAGCTTCTTCTTCAATGTCCACAAGGTAGTGAGATAAAAATAGCAGAATTGAAACTCCATAGTCCTGCAAAATTCAGTCCAATTTTTAGGTATTGTAGCATTGTATTGCTCAGAATCAATGGAAAACTTCGAGTTTATAGTAATAAAGCATTCAAGTACCTAACTTAAAGTTTCTGATCCTTTCTTACTATAAAGGATTTGGACATCAATATTAAGTTTTTGTATATTCCATTGAAACATTACTAGTCAACCTCTTTGAAAAAATTAGGGATAAAACGACCTACCAATCATATATATCCTTCTTAGACTTTGAAAAACTTTGGAGTTTTATCATTTATGTATTAAGTACAACCTTTTTATTGAAACATTATTAGCATGCTAGCAGTAACATTATTACCATGCTAGTCTTAACCTTCAATGATACCAACAATCAAATAATATGTGAAACCTAATTATTAACTTCATGAGAAAAAGAGAAGCTAATGAAAATTTATTGTTCTAGCTAGTTCATTTACCTCGAATGTTGTATTAGTATACAGGTCATTGCCCCCCACTATGATTTTGGAATTAGGTGCAGCAGCATGAAGCAAACATACTAGTGATTCCTTCTGGTTGAGAATAAGGGAGTCCCCTACAAGCATAATGTTCTTCCCCTTAAATCTCCGTAAAAAATCTTGACCATCAAATCTGCAATGTTTTCCCAATAGGAAACATGGTTCTATTATTAGTAACACTTAACATCAAGCACAAACCCAAAAGAAAGAAACTAATTAGAGTACTGTTCGTTTCACAAAAAAAAATTATGAGACAAACTAAATTATGTGCATGCTGAGGATGTTTGTCTTACAAAGCCTAGGTTAAAACAACAAAGAAGAAGAAACTTTTTGAACTAAAGGTAAACTTTTTGAACTTTGAACTAAAGCTAATAATGTCCTTTCATTGGTTTTTCATATTAAAAAAAAAAAGATATCCAAAGTAAAAATGTCTTCATCGTGTAAATTAATGTTCATTCAAACAATTTCATAGATTCAACTCCTAGAGTTCTTATTTAAAAAATAAATAAATGAACTATTTCTCGGAAAAAAAATAAACCAAATATAAAAGAAAATAAAATATTTTGCAAATAGTATTCATAAGGGAAAATTTTCTAGCGTATGAAGTACTTTTTAGTGAGGTTAGATATGCTAATGAACTTGTTCGACTTCCATTTAACAAAGTAATTCACAAAGAAGTTGTACTTGTAAATGCCATTTCCGAATTTTAGAATGTTTAAGACAGTATGGGCACAGCACAAAGCCTCCAAAATGAGAAGTACATGATGTACTGAATTTCCTCCTTTATCTCCATCAACCTTCCCCCTATTTTTGATGGGAGGAACTACTTATCTATTCTTCTTAGTCGTGTTCAATTTCTCTCTCAAAAGTTTGAATAATGTAAGGGATATTACAAATTTTACTATATAGAGTTTACAAATTGATGTATCACCAATCATTAAACACCAATTTAAACATAATGCCATATAACCTACCAATCAAATTTATTACCACGTCAATTTGTAAATTTTATGTAGTAAAATTTATAATACATTTAGAATTTTCGTGAGGATTATATTCTATCTTCGAAAATACACAGGATAGAAGATATGTGTTGGCCATAGATTGCTTTTTTGTTCCTTCTGCACTACTGACATCCTCATGTTGCTTGCCTTGAATGTCAATCTTACCTCAAATGCAAGTGATTATACGTGTGTGTGTGAGAGAGAAGAACGATGAAAGATGCTGACTAAAAATAAAAACATGATCACATATATTCTAAAAAATAAACAGATAGTTACATTGCTAACAAGAGTGTGCTAATATTAAGCACCTCATTTTCAAGGACTTTTATTTTATTTCTTCAGATTAATTAAAAAAATATTGTTGTCCTTATCAGTCCTCTTTTTTATTTATTTATTAATACTTAGTACATGTTAGGAGTATTTCAAAAAGTATAGGAAAGTTGACACTAAAAAATCCTATTCCAGTAAAGATGAAGATATAACCACAAATCAATAAGAATTAAGGGGAAAAATTAATGAAATAGTCAAAAAGATCTGAAACATTAGATATGTATGCTTTTTTTTTTTTTCCTTTTTCTTTTTGTTGAGCAGAAAGACATTGTTGATTATATTAATGAAAACTTGCGATGTCAGCCTGGATTACAAAAAAATAAAACTCATGGTGGAACATCCTTCATTCACACAACAAAATCTAAGATATGTAGAGCAATGTATGCCTTCTTTTGATATATGTACTTGTACATACTGTCATATTTTTTTGGTACATGCATGACTGAAAGATCATACATTCATATATAAATGCCTTTCCATGTGTTACAATTTTATCCTCTGGAGTTCTTTTTCATGAATATACTACAACCATGAAAGGAGGTCAGTTTTCTAGAGGCAGTTGTTTCCGAAAAAAAATATATATCCTCATAAAAAAAAGTGATTCGATTGAATTTTTTTAATTCAGCAAAAAAAAAAATTAAGGTCAACAAAGGTAATGGTACTCTAGGCTGCAAAAACATGGTACACATATGTGCCCAAAAGTCCTCCAGCAAAAGTCATCAAAATTTAGGAGTAATTTTTAGGTATTCTCGAAATATGGAAAATGGTGTTCATTTCTCTCACATTCATAATAGGGTCTACTCATTAAATTTATAACGGAATTTACCATGAATATAAGATGAGGGAGCACCATTTCTCCTTACTCTGGAAGTACCTAAGAATTTTAATTTCCAAAATATAGTGTTGGTTTAGAATAATTTATTTTACTTAAAAAAAATAAATTGAACAAAAATACAGTTATATAATGAAAAAAAAGTATCACAAGAGTTTTTTTTTTTTTTTTTTTTTTTTTTTTTTTGGCTAATCACATCACAAGAGTTATACATAAACCATATTAAGAAAAAAAATAAAAGAATTTTAAAAAAGCAGCCAATTACTAGAAGATTGATAAATACTTGGTATGTGCAATGCAATCACTTGCCTAATAGGGGCACAAAGTAACTTTTTTCCTTAAAATCCTAAATTCCTTTTCCCATAAAACAAAGCCAGGAATTGAACTCATTTTCTCCATGTAAGCCATGCAATGTCACTAGTCCAATAAGTCATTGACAAATCACTAATCAGCAGAGAAAATTTAAAGCAACCTAACATACACACACACACTGCACAGAGAGAAAGAGTACCTGGGTATGTCACATCCCTTGGGCTGCCATCTATATTTGAGGAAGAGAGTATCAGGTCGACCATACTTATGGCAATCAAATTGCTTGCGGATATGAGGGCAAGCTGAAGATTCATATAAAGGGTATGAATTGTCGTACACCCAAGACCCTTCATAAACGTTACAATTTGCTACTTCTTGTTTTCTTAACCTCACATGGTTGCTATGATATTGTTCTGAGTTTGCTTCACAAAGACATGAAAAAATCACAAGGAAAGTCACAAGGATGGAACACAAACTCTGAGTTACAAAACCCATGTTTTGTTTTGTCTGAGGAAATAAGAGTGAAAGAGAATGACAGAGATTAGAATCTATATATATGTACAGAGAGAGAGAGAGAAAGAGAGTCAATCTGTCTGGTTGTGATTTTTTTTTTTTTTTTTTTTTGCTGAATTGTCTGGTTGTGAATTTGATAGCATATAAAACTAGACAACCTATTAATAATGTATTTGAAAAATCAGCTACTATGTTTGCAATTTAGACAGGTGATCTTCACATGCTGTGGCAGAGCTACAGCAAAGCTTGGGTGTCATGACCCCTCCAAAATTTTGAAAATATTTTTTCTTTTTATCTATAATTATTAAAAAAATTATAGATTTAGCTACAAAAATAAGAGTTGATCTCCAAATATTTTAGTTAGTCAATGACGCCCTTTAATAAAAAAAAAAAGAATTTTTAAATTGATCTAGCAGTTATAGAGACAATGTAATTTTTGTTTTCTCAGTTTTGTTCGTTGTACCTATCATATATCAAATATCAAATTAGATAACTTTTATATAGCCATTGGAGTTTGAAAGATGATAAATTCTCCTAAAAAATTATCTCTTAAATATACAAATCAAAGTTGATATTTTTGTATACAATATATTTATAAATTATGACCTACTCTAATATTAAAATATTAATATTTATGCATGTGTGTGATGATTTATCTTGAATTTTGTCTAATATTTGAGTACCACAATTTGGCCCCTAACAAAAAATCCTAGATTTGCCACCTCTGTACATCAACACATGACTAACACCTCATTTAGAAACACAATACAATTTCTTGTTTGTCTCTAAGTGGCTGTTTGAGAATTGCTTATTTAACTGAAATTGGAAACTTTTTGCTAAAAACACTATAGATAAAGCTAAAAGGTAACTGAAATAGTACAGTAAAGCCCATAAATAGTACCAAAAAGTGCAATGGAGCTCATGAATAGTAGCAAAAACAAACTGAATAGTAAAAAAAACTGGCTTTTTAACCCATCCCAAAAAGAGAATGAGATGGTTAGAAAAGAAAGAAAGATGGGAATGTGAAAAGTAAACTGTACCTTCATGGATATAAACAAACAGATTGGACAGATTGGCCGTTAATGATTGAGATGCATGGAAGGTGCAAAATTATTTGGCCATATTCTTCTTGCACAACTTGATATAATATAATCCAAAGTTATTTTTACTTATTATTATTATTATTACTATTATTTTTCTGGGTGAAAGTGCCAGATTAATCGCCTCTTTAATTTTGGCTTTCAATTTTCAAAGAAAACTGCCTCCTTAATTTAATTATGATTACTAAGGTTTTTTTTTTATATTTTTTTGTTATGCTATAAAATATTTTTGAAATTTTCAGACATTAAATTTAGCTTGACTGAAGATGTTGGATGACTAGGAAAAAAAAAATGTACTTAAGAAATCTACTCATCGACTTTCACACACCCTTTCTCCTTCGCTCTAAATTAATGTGTTTTTTTTATATATAAAATTTTTGTGAAATTTTTCATGACATATATATGAATTGCATGTGTAGTTATAAAATATTTATGTGAATTTTATCATTGTATATCTGTTGGCACAATTTGTGATATTCAATTCGGTGCTTAAGTTGTAATTACTTCTGGTTAAGATTGCTTTCACTTAGTAGAGATTTTTCAAACAATGATGATGTAGAAAAAATTTTAAATTTTTGTATGAGCCAAAAATAAGATAAATCTTGATAATTTTCAAGAATACAATCAAATACCACAAAATAATTCTAACCAAAAAGAAAAAGAAAAAGCAAATTTCCTTAAAATCTTTTCAACCAAGGCCACAACTATTTTTTTTTCTTAAACAATTTAGATTGAAGCAATGGAGTCTAATAAAGCCCCAATTTTGACGTGGGTTTAAAACTGAAATTGAACTCAAAAAAAAAAAAAAAAAAAAAAAAAAAAAAAAAAAAAACCAACTCATCCAGGTTGCCAACAAACCAAAAGAAAATAGAAAGTTCCATCAAAAAAGGAAAATAGGAAGTTGGGGAGGGAATACTGTCGTGTCACGTTATAATAGGCATGCAATCATCCCAAGTTTTGTGGCCGGTAAGAACTAAAATAGTGTTCTACCACTGTAGATTTAAGACTCGTGAGTCATGATATATCTATATAGGATTTTTTTTTTTTTTTTTTATAGGAAAATGTTTTATATTGAAATTTTCACGAAACTTTAATTTTTTTTTTTTTTTTTTTTTTGTCCTATAAAATCTTGATTTATACTCTTACTATGATATTCAAATGTTTTTACTTTTACAACAAGATACAAGAACATTGTAGGTTGTAGCTAAATAGAGACTTTTAGGGTTTGTTTGGATTGAGGGAGAGAAAGGGAGAGTAAAGTAGAGTTATCTAAAAATTAGTATCAATCTATGACCAACTCTATTCTACTCTTCATCTCTCCTCTATTCTACTCCTCTCAATGTAATTTTTAACCAACTCTACTCTACTCATCCTCAATCCAAACAAGTCAATAATATTTTCAATGGAAATGCTCATAGTTCAATCATTCTAGTTAATTTATATATATATATATATATATATATATATATTCTCGACCTATATGATGTCTGACATGTGATGTGGTTATAAAGCTTGCATTTTATCAATAAAATAATATAATAAAATTCTTAATGAATAATATAACTTGATTAAATGATATATATAAAATTGCCACATAATAAGTTGAAATAATGTAACTTGTTTAAAGCTAAAAAAAATTTCCATATGTAATAGGAAGCAAGATAGTGCAAGGTTTGATTTTTGTTTAGTGCATTAAAGCAATATACAAAATATAGACACAACACACACACACACTCTCTCTCTCTCTCTCTCTCACTCTCTCTCTCTCTCTCTCTCTCTCTCTCTCTCTCTCTCTCTCTAAGGTTGTAAACAAGTTGAGCCAAACCGAGTATTAAAAGTTCAAGCTTATTCATTCAATTTTACTTCAAATACGAGCTGAGCTTGAGTTCATCACCAAACAATATTACAAATTCAAACTTGGTCTATTTTCTTGTAAAATAAGCTTGATTTTGTTCACAAATTACTTAATTAACTCTTTTTTCCCCCAAATTTAGAGAAAAGCTATGAGTAAATTTTGTTTATTTTATCCCTTCACAAGTCAATGAATTTTTACTATAAATAAACTAATTATATTATTCATAAACTACAATAATAATTTGACATCATATGAATCTATTTACACAATCAAATTTTAAGTCTATATAAATATATCTTTAGACAATATAAAGATAAAAATTTAATTATAACTAGTTAAATCGAGCATCAATGTCCACAAATACTTTTTATATTTGAATTTGACTTGTTTAATAGTTTAAGCTTAAACTTGAGTTTGAACTTGTTTTGTCTAGCAAACACAGCTAAGCTTGAGCCGATTATAAACGGTTTTGTTTCTTTATAGCCAAATATCTCTCATCCTCACCAATTGAATTTTTTGACACATGTATCTTAGCGAGGTCTACCAAATAACAATGAGTGCAATTTGCGTATCTCTCAAGCAATACTAGGATCACATAATTTTACACAACTTTAATCACAATTTACCACGTGGTAAGTTATAAGTGGCAAAAGAATGGTGGTAGGTCTATGTGAGTCCACAACTCTACCACTCACAACTCGCACAAATCGCGAATTGTGACCAAAGTTATGTAATACTATATGGTTTTTGGCATTTTCCTTCATACCCTCCAATTACATTTCACCACATCAGCTTATTGCAAACTAAAGAATAAACCTTACCGCACATAATCCTTCCTCAACAATTCATATACCTCCAAAATTGTATCCTTCTCCTGAAGAACCACCCAAACCTCCAAACCGGCTAAGACTCAGCCGCAGCCGTCGGAGACGCCGCCCAAAACCTCTGGAGTTACCACCAAAATCCGCCACAGAATCCGCTCATCCTCCTTCCTGAAGAACCACCGAACCTACTGACCTCTGTAAGTTACTTTTTTTTCTTGATTTTTTTTTTTAATTTTTATAATTTTGTACGTGTGGGTTAGAAAGATATCCAATCTGGGTTGTGTGCATATGAGTTTTTGGAATCTGGGTTCTTGGTCTATTGTGGGTTTTTTTTTTTTTTTTTTTTTTGGTTTTTGTTTTTAAGGTTTTGTAAAATAAAATTTAGGGTCCGGTGGACTGGTGGCGGGTGAAGTCACCAGCGGCTTCTTCAGCTTCTTTGCATCTTTGATAACATGCGTCCATTGTTTTGTTGGTTTTAATGACATTTTTTTTAATTGTCTGCGGCAGTTCCTAGCTCTGTATTTTGAGTTTAAAATGAGCGCTCGTAAAAAAAAGCTATGAGGAGTTGTAGTTGCAAAACAGAGTTTAAAAACGCTCTTTTAATCTCCCAAAACGCCTAATCAAACGGAGGCCTGACTGAATTTTAAACTCAATAACAATTCAAAGTTTACATTAGTTTTTTGGATAAATTTTGGACCTTTTTGGTTTGATTGAGAGTAAGTAATGTGTAGTTGGGATGAGAAGCGTTCTTGGGTCACTGTGTATTCCCATATGGGATTCACAGAAATGCAAGAATCAATATGGTGGTAAAGTCAGGAATGATAATGAAGTGAAGCTGGGATTTTTTGTGAGCTGTGTTATGTAACTTGTGGAGAGTTCATTTATCTTTGTTTCTTTGGTTTGCAGCTTGAGCTGCATCTCTCATGTAATACCTGTTTACTTGGTCAATGCACATTCATAATTAGTAAAAATAATTTTGTTTATCAAATTAGCACAAAAAGATTGAAGTTTTAATGACGGGTGTTTGTGTTATTCAGGATTATTTTGTGTGCAAACCCTGTGTACATTAAATATTTCCACTTTGTCAATAAAATTTTATTTTATATATGTATATATAAAACTAATAAAACTATATAAAGGTTGCCTATCGGTGTTATAGAAGTTAGTGATTGTGTTCTGAGAATGTGCTGCTTGAAGTATATTTCTTTTTGTTTGTCTGCATACTGCTATTAGAGTATTAGGACAATTCATTGATTAGATTCCCCATGTTATTGATATATTGGACTTTTGATACTTCTGGTTTCACTGTTACTTGATAATGGTTGTACAGATGGAGGGGAGTATTGCTGAAGAGCTTTATTCAGAAAGTTTGAAGCTGTCAAAAATAGAATTGGGTCCAAAGCCTTCTTCAACTGCCAATGATAAAGAAAGTGATTCACATGGTATAGCTATTAGTTTAATTTATATGTTTTAAAATGAAATTTTCAGGAAACTTTAATCATCAAATGCTCTTTACATTTTGTTCCATGGAATAATAGATATATAATCATTCTTTGGGGTAAGTGGCATCTCCATCCCACATAAGAATGGAATGCTCAGTTTTGTCATAAGTTCAAGTCCCCTATCACCTGATGGAATTTAAGTTACTTTCTAATAAAAAAATTAATATTAAAAAGAAAAGAAGTTCTTTGCTTTAGCCCTTTATGTTTCCGTATTCTTGTTCCTTTTCTTTTGGACAAATTTTAAAAATTGATACTTAAATAGTTAGTGGTAGCGTTAGCACCTAAAAGAGGGCTCTTAAGTTCAGGTGGATTCTTGACCTCAGATCTGTGGTGCACCCTGCCTGAGCTAGCAGCCTTCTTTGTTTGCATAAGATTATCAAAACAAATATGTTCCACAATTGAATGTGTGATTAGAGACCCCCAAAGCCTTCGTTATTTTTTCCACTTCCAGTTATTTATATTTCTGATGATCATGTGTTACTTCTTTTGTGATCAATATACACATGTTTCCACCTTTTGTACCTAAGCATATTAATTCTTGACATCTAGGAAGATATAAACCCTTTCTGCTACATATGCATTCAGTTTCAAAAGTTATTTACTTTTTTCAGTAATTGATTTTGTAGGATTTTTTTTTTTTTTTTTTTTTTTTTTGAGTAAATATCACCTTGTGCACTCAAGAACTGCCTTTTTAAATTGTTATTGCAAGAACTCTTCTTTAATTTGATCTTCATAATTGTTATGGCAGGAAGTTCTCTTAGGTAGAACATGTAATTTGGTTAATTTTGTAGATGGGGATGACTTGCAGTATGAAGATGGACCTATTTGGGACAGTGGTGGTGAGGAACTGGATGAAGCATCCGAATTGGATAGGGAGTGGCAGAGGAGACATGACCAATTTCATACAGTAATTAGACGATTATAGTTGGTTTTCTATGCCTATTTTCTATTTCTCCCATGTATACAATTAAATGGCTTTGTAATTTTTATTTTTAATGATTCTTGGACTTTTTAGCATGGATATCGTGAAGGTATATCTGCTGGGAAAGAAGCTGCCGCACAAGAAGGGTTCAATATTGGCTTTAAGCAATCAGTCCTAGATGGGTACAACTGGGGTGTTGTAAGAGGTGTTACCAGGTAAAAATGGGGGGAAGGCAAGGGGTGGGGAAAACTATTTTACTGATTTCTAGCTTGCGGAAAAATATTGAATTACTTGAGATTGCTACAAACATAATAATTTTCTTTTTCTTTTGGGTATCTGCAACGCATATGAAGTGCATTGGCTTCGCTTCCAGATGGGTTAAAAGAAAAGTTAATTGAAACACAAGAAAAGAGAAATGAATTCAGGGGATTGTATGAATCTGTTCACTCTATTTCAACAGCGGATGCCCTTAGGCTGTTTAATGATGATATTCTCTCAAAAAAGGCTCTGGAACGAAGTGAAAATGCTGAGGCTAGTTCTCATGTACCAGGTTTGCAAGAGCAAAGTTCAGACTGTAGTCGTCTAGAAAATTACTTCAAAGAACTCCAATCACTTCTTTCAGACTCTTCTGCACTCAAAGGACATTTTCTTGTAGACGAGTAGATGGTGTTGTAACGTTTGTACAAGTAGTTACTCCAGTTTAGATTTGGAAAAAAATGGCATGTACTGCAAACAAAAAAGAAAAAGGGTATTCACAATTTTGGTGGCATTTGTTTTAGAATTTATTCTAGTACTATTGAAGAAACTTTAGTCACATTGGTTCGTTATTTACAATGACTATGTCAGTAATCCATAAGTTTGTAGATATAGTAGTTGTTAATCTTAATAATTTTTTACAAAGAATCATCAATCATGTGTTTGAGCTAGGGTAGTGCTATTGGTGATCTCCTGGGAAATCCTAGTGTTGCACCCCTTTCTTTGTACTTAAAAAAAAAGTTCATGTGCCTGAGAGAGAGAGAGAGAGAGAGAGATTTGTCAAGTTAGATATTATCCACTTGTAAGTTGTAACTGCAATTGACTTGTAGAAAAACATATATGATAGAGGTAAATAATTTTTGAGAAGTCAGAGAATGAGCAAGTTAACTGATGTTCTAACAGGCTATATATTCAAATCAACAATTAGGTGTCAGTAGTTTGTTTTAGTGACCTTGTCTCTTGATTCTTCCCGTACCCCGATGTGTAGGGGAGCTGTTACATGAACTATGCAATTGAGATGCTATTATATACTCCACCTAAAGACTGTCAAAATTGAAATTTCTATGGCTATCGCCTATCATCAATATTCATGTTTTGCTTTATTATTATGTGTTTAATTTGGATCCGTGGGTTTCAGTGGAGACTGAATATTGAGTTCTCTTGAATAAGATGCTTAAAAGTGAGTTTGTTTTACTTTGGGCAATTGGAGTTTCAACATGATCAGCTACTACTCTTATGGTTATAGCATACATATAAGAATACCCCCAGGCAGCACAATTGGCTGGGGACAACCAAGCCTCATGAACATGTTTGCTCCGAGGAATGCATATGAGATGGCATGGTGAGTGCATATGGCATGGTGACAAGTAGAGCAATTAGTCAGCATAAACTGGATTGATATAATAATTATACAAACTAGTAGACAAGCAACTAGAATAAATTACAAAGTTTGGAGGAACAAGTGCCCCCTTAACAACAAAGGACCCGTTTAAACTCTATACCATACAGAGAAAATAAACACCATAATTTATACTGTCATTACATGTTATTTATTGAAGCCGAAACTGAAATTTCACCCACAGAGTTTAGGAGAAACTACAACAGTGTCCACAGCTCAGTCTCCATTCAGCCATCAGTCTAACGCTGTATCAGAATCCTCTCTCTCTGTAATTCTGAATAGAGTGAACCAGTAGTTGCTCTGCAGAACCTGTAGTTTACTCGTATAAAATTCAGGGCTCGGCAAAGTATTGATACATTCTACTTAACTGACTGATTATAGGTATGTTTAAATTAACTCCTCTTCATATCACCTACAGAGATTGCAAATATATTTTTGTTATATTGGTTTAAACTTACAACTGGAGAATAATAAGTTATTAAAAAATAAAGAGTTACAGAAAGTATAGTTTCTATACTTACCTCATTAACTGCTATCAGCTACATGCTTGCATTGGTCTCAAATGGGTTTCCCATTTAGATGTTGGCATGACAGTTTCAAAAGCTTCAACAAGTAGGGCCACCTTCCTCTTCCTAGCAGGAGCAAGTTTGTTAACAGTCCGTTGAAGGGCGTGATCAATCATCCATTCCTCTGCATTTTTCCTGTCATCCATCATTTGATGCCTCAGATCAACCTTTTCTGCTTCTGGATCCGGAACCAAAGGCAGATAGTTTGGATCTCGTGGGTTGAATTGCCTCAGTTCTTCCTCTTCCTGAATTGGTCTCTTGCTTCTGATTGTCCACTTCCGATTGCTGCAATTGTCTGGCAGTTCTTTGGTAGAATTGGTCCCAGAATGGAAGAATGTGCTCTCCATTTGTGGACTGATTATACCATTGACTGAAGTTGATAAATTTGCTGCATCTGACTTCTTGTCTTCCATTTCCAAGTTGTCAACTTCCTCTATGCTATTTTCAACTGTACTGATTTTATTCATCCTTGGATTGCTTTGTTCCTCAGCATTCATGGAACTTGAGATTCTTTTCTTCTTAGCTTCACCTTCATCTTTCTCCAAGTTCTCCTCAATAACAACGGAGGTCTTGGAGTGCCCATCAGACAGATTATTTTGAGTCTCATCAGAAAAGCTTTTGTCATCGATCTCTTCACTTGAATTACAGTCTCTAACTGTGTCATCAGGCTTGCAAGGTTCAGTCATTTTGTGGCCAATTATTTTGTCAGCATCTGCTTGCTCTTTCTCTTCCATTCCATCTAAGTCGTCTTGGAGAGTTTGATGCTTCTGCTCATCATTCGAAGCTTCATCTGTCTCTTTTCCGGCATGATTGGTTTCTTCATCTCCAAGTTGATGATCAATTTCACGGATTACATTCTCTGCTTCCATATCTCTGTTCTCCTCTTGACTGTCCTCGCCATTTGCTATTGGTTCCATGTTTGGCTCTTCCATTGAAGCTGAAGGTTTCTCAGTGCTGACTGACTCTGTCTCAGTTTCTCCACTTTCTTCTTCTTCTTCTTCTTTTTCTTCTTCAGCTTTTAAATCCTGAAATGCATCTTCAGTCAAAGAAAGTTGGTTGTAACTGAAGCTCTCAGACACTTGGCTGGATTCATGAATCTCGGAGTCCTGATGCATGTAATCTAGTTCAGAATCTCCATCATCAGATTGTTCTTCAGAGCATGCACTTTCTTCTGCAAAGGGTTCTAGAAGTATTTCATCAGCCATAATCTCTTCACTGCAGCTACTAGCAATGTCATCTGAACTGATCAGACATTCATTTTGGGAATCAGGATTCTTGGTGTCTAAGAAACACCCAACATTTACATGAGATTCACTATCAAGCTCTGATTCAGAAGGATGCCCCTCCTCCCACTCCATATTGGTAGCTTCAGAACCAGCTTCATCTACTTCACTGCTTGCAACCCGTTCCCCTTCCAAGCCGCTGCCATTGCAGAAACTTACTGGAGTTTTCTTTTCTTGAGCCAAGATAGGAAGGTAGTCTTCATCTGCATTTTCTGCTTGTTCTTCAGGAAAGCTCTTTGTGATATCCATTTCTGTTGCAGTAGCATCCTTGTACTGTTCAAGTTTTTCCTCAAAATCAACCTCAGATTGTTCTGATCCATCAGAAAAGATCTCTGCAACTTCTTGTTTGTCACCGTGCCCTCCCACTGCTTCATCACCCCTATCAATAGAAGACATGCTATCATTCTGATCCTCAACTTTGCCAGCTGCATCAATTATTTCCTCTTTATCTCCGTGTGTTCCTTTTTCAATTGCTTCTGATTCATCATTCTTACCTTTAGCAAAGATTTCAATGAAAAATTCCATGCCTGTATCTAGCAGCAAAGGAGGCGGGGTCAAGCTAACAATATCAGCTTCCTGGAATGCAGGCTTGTCATCAAAGACCACCTTTGCAGTTCCAATTTCTTCCATTCCATCACTAGACGGCTTTGCTCTACAGGGGCTTAGAGCTTCCATTTTCATACTCTTCTGGGTCTTCAGCAAACGTCTCCTTGCCGACAAGAAGCACTTCAATGAAGGCAAAGGAGCATGATGATGACCGTTAAGAGAACAGTATGTATAGGGGCAAACCTTCTTGACTGAAGTTCCTTCAGATTCAGTACCCCCAGGATTAAGCATAAGGTATGATGGAAACTTTGAGTCCTTCAAAGTTGAAGAACAGGTTGATCTCTGTGCTTTCAAATCAGCACAAAGAACAACTCTGGAAGACTTCTTCGCCGAAGCCCTTGCCGGCTTGAAACTAGGAGTCTTTGTTAAAGTCCTCATCAGCTTTAAACTAGATGTTCTTGTTAAAGCTCTTGCTGGTTTATTACCAGAAGCAGAGCCAAGTTTTGAAATGCTAGAGTTTCTTCTACTCGGATTCTTAATTTCAGAACCAGTTTGAGTATTCCGAAGACTGACCTGAGATTGTTCCTTCCTTGCATCAAAACAGGTGGTGGACTTCATATAATTTGGAGAACCATCAGTTCCTTTGATCACAGGCTGCTGCTTCTGTGGAGTTGCTGCAGTGGCGCAAACATAGAGCGGCGGAGGCTTTCCAGGCTGTGATAAGTTCCTTTTGAAAGGTGTTGACCTCAAGTTATCAATATCTGATAGTTTGATGGATCTTGACTTCTTCATCTTCTTCTTCATATCAGTTCCTCTGTTTTTCCCATCCTGGTATTGAGAAGAAGATGCTTTGAGGTTTCCCAACAGCTTGTCTGATTTAACATGATCAGCTTGGATACCAAGCTTGTTGGGTACCTTTCTTTGGACCATTTTCAAAGGAAAACCAGCTGCATAGACATAGATGGAGATGAATTTGAAGTCGGGTTTTCTTCCCTTTGGGATAGGATATTCAAGTTTAGGAAGTAAGGTAGGTTTCTTGTGGATTTTTAAGGTATGAAAGTTGCATGGGAAAGAAAAAGGAGTTCTTGAAACCCAAACAAGAAGAAAAAAAGATTCTTCTTCTTGTTTTAGTTTGGTTTGGTTTGGTTTGGTTTTCTTTGGTATGCAGTGGGTGGTCTTTTTGTTAGTTGATTTTCAATTGGCAGATTAAAATTTGAATAAGGCTGAGATATGTGTTCGATGCTGACATACATTAACAGGTGTGGTTGGGGCCCTTTTGTTTAGGCATTTTCTGAATTGAATTATTTCCTTTGTGACATGGGAATTACACATTTGGCAATTACCTTATTTCTTATTTTTTAAGGTATAAAATCAATGGTGATTGGATATGCTAACCCACTATTTAATACATTTACAGAATTAGCCCTTCATTTTTTTGGATAAGGAACATCAATTGGGTGATGCATATATTATAAGAATTAGTAAAATTCTACTATATTATAAGCACTGTTTTGTAGTTTCTATATACTTAAATTGCTTCTTATTTGTATAATGATGTTAAATGCTAAGAATGCTTCTATTCCATTGTCAGTAGTTAGATGTTAAATGTTTTAATGCTGATAGCTTTGATGAGCCCAAAGAGTTTGATTCTTGATAGAGATTTTTAATTTCCATTCATAAATTGTACAAACATCCAACTATAAGCTGCAAACTAACACATTTAATTTTCATTTAGTGTTGCACATGAAACACTCATCAGACAAAAATGTCACAAAATTGTCTAGGTGTAGGTACAGCTTCAATCTTATCAAACTGAGAAGTTGGGCATATGAAAACTTAGACAATTCTATGGTAAAAAATTCTACTTTCTGAATAGTCATACACATTGATCAATGTTTATGTGACTTAAACAAGGAGCTTCAGTCAAAAAGAGAGAAGTTTATATCTTGCACGTAAAATGTTATGGAGTTGAACTTCTCAACAAACTTTTGATCATAAAATTGTTTTAGCTTTTAAGTCTCTATTTAATGATTTAAAAGGTTCAATACTTTAATAGACACAAAAAAAATTATGAGAAATTCCTTCAAATTGGTTTAAAGTAATTTTTTCCGATGTGACCATTCATTTAACAATCCACATCATTTCAAATAATAATAATCCATGTGTATGATTAAATTTGTTATGTGATTAAAAATACATGCAATGGGTTGAAGTTTTTTTTTTTTTTCAAATCAATTTAGAAAAAAGTTATTAACTCACCTAGATAAGATTAGAATACCCTCTAATTTTTAGGATAATTCTACCATGAAGGTTTTAAAATTCAGTCCATTTATTTTGAAATAAGTAAATTGAATGTTAACAGATCATCAACATTTAAATAACAGTTAACTATCACCACTTTGATAATTAAATTTCGACTTTCGATTAACATACTTTTTTTTTTTGGTGCGTGTGATTTTAGAAAGAGATACCATGATAGTGGAAAAAAAAATTTCTTTTAAAAAATATGTCCAAAGTTGAATGGGAAACCAGAAAAGAAGGCTTGGGCGGTAGCACTTTAGAAAAGACAAGAGGAGTGGTCGGCGATAATGGGCTGTGAGTGGGGCCTACTCCGGGCCTAAGGTCCAATATACGCAGACGCTCCTCTTCTCTGTCCCCATTCTCCAAAGCCAATCAAAACCTTCTTGGTACAGATAAAATCAATATAATTGGGGCCACTGGCTTTTTTGAACTTTCCCACCATCCATTGTCCATGCTTATTTTTTAAAAAGAAAAAAGAAAAAAGAAAAAGAAGCTACTTAAAACTGACATTTTTCATGACTTTCTTTGATAAATTAGTATTAATTTAAAGATTCAAATATGGATGAAAGACACAAATTAATAGATATTAATTTAAGAAGCATGGAGTTTATGAATTACTAGTATTTTAAAAAGAGAGAGATGATTTATATGATATCAATGTTTAAAACATCTTTCATAAAAAATAAAAAAAATAAAAAAATTGTTGAAAACCACATTGTAATTTAGGAATTATTTGATATTTTAATACTTTTAGCAGAGAAACTATTTAGGAATTAAAAGAGTAATTTTATTATAATGTTTGTAGTATTTAATGTAAAAAAATAAAAATAAAAATCTTCTATCATTTACTCAAAAAATATATGTATTTTTTTTTATAACTTAAAAAAATCTATTTTCAGAAAACGACTTGGAAGTTGCAACTTATAAGGAGCATTCAAACACTTGAGTAAAATATTGATAAAGATAAATGTTGCTTCAATTTTATTTTATTTTCTTGCAAAATTAGATCACTCATGAATACTTTTGAATAGGGAACGATAGAAGAATGGGTATGTCAAAATATGAAGGAGAACGATTGTGAATTATGAAATGGACCCATTATCTAATAGCGTTTAATTTATTGATAAAATTTGGATTATATTTTTTTTAATTTTTTTTTTTTTAAAGGAGAAAGGGAAGGACCCATTATCTAATAGCATTTATTGATAAATTTTGGATTTAAAAAAATAAAAAAAAAAAAAAAAAAAAAAAAAAAAAAAGGGAAAGACAAAGATACTAGAAAAGAGCAATAAGTAAATAGATGTAACTAGTTAAGAGTGGGAACATAAAGGAATTGAATTTGCTTAGAAGGAAGGGAAAAACAGTCATATATATAAAATAGAGAAGAAAATTGATCAAACTTATTAATTATTACTTATTGGACCGTATGTACAACGAGAAGAATCCAGAAACAACTATAAAGGTAGATTCAGAATTGGGTCACTGCTTTCTTCAAATTTATATTAAAATATTGGTAAATTATTAAGGGAAGAAGCAATGTTAGGCTCAGGTCATTTTAGGACACCATACGAAGGAAAGAAGATATTTGTCCCTGAAGACTAATAAAGAGTGACAAGAAATGTGATTCATTTAAATCACTCAACAAATTATGAATTCAATTTTAGTATATCTAGTCATTATTTCTCAAAAAAAAGTATATCTAGTCATTATGAGTTTGGATGTTTATGTGTGATCTTATTATCATGTGATATGGTGAAACCTCCCGTCGAATTTGACTCTTGTCATAGTTTATAGTTTGGAAAAAAAAATTATCAAAAACTTGTGGGATTACTGTTCAATGTGACGTGAATTATTAATTGATATGATATAATTCTTGTTATGTATAAGTGAGTATAACCTTGTTAGTTTCTGTTCAAAGTGACAAAAATGAAATGAAAGAAAATAAGAAATCTAGCATTTTATCATGCAACGTGGCAAAACCTAACTACTATAAGATTTATAATGTATAGATGTCTTATGTAACCATGTCATGATCTAACTTAAAATATAAATACGAAAAAAATGGAGGAGTTATTACTTGATTTGTAATGTTATAGTCCAACATGAAATAGAAAATAAAAATAAATAAATAAATAAACTGAAAAAAGTTGTTTAGTTACCCACTTGATTTAAGGTAAGTTACCAGCAAATATAACAAATTAAGTTACTCTTACCTTTTTATTAATTAACTATATAGATACAATATGACTGGAGTATATAATGTTCATTTTATAATGATTATTTTTTATCATTAGACCAAGATATCAATTAATTAAAATAATTTTTCTATTTATTTAATCAGGGTTTTTATGCACTAAGAAAAATCATAGAAGTACTATGTAATAATGCTACAATTTTATAATTGAAGAATAGGTTTAAATTAACCATTCTTTAAGGTCAATCTTTGACCTAACTTAACTCCATTTCATATTTCAAACGGGGGAAAAAAGCCATATCATTCTTTTTAAAATCTTAACATTCATAAATGAAGATTTGGTATTCAACTACTCCTACGTACGTGGCAGCTATAAGTGTTTCTTTAAGTAGGGTAGTTAACATCTATTAATCTAGTTTATTATCAAATGATATATCTTCCATTTCTCATCAAAATACAGGTTTTGAAGCCACACGATCAATTAATTTATAATAGTATGCACACACACTGAATGATTAATTATTACTATTATGGCCGCAAATGATTAAATAATAATTTACAACCTGATCAATTTTTTTTATTCTGAAACTCAATATAATTTGCAACTCTAAAATGTAAAACTTCTCTCTCTCTCTCCACAGTAAATGTTCTCTCACAATTATTAATATACACTTCATACATATTACATCCACAATTTTAGGAGGAATTACATTCTACCACTCTAAACTATATCTCATGTTACACTTTACACCCTAAACTTTTTAAATGCACGTTTTGCACCATAAACTATGACTCTTGTTACACTTTATCCCTGCCGTTAAGTTTACTGTTAATTTAGATGAAAATTCAAAGTTTAGGGTATAAAGTACAATAAGGAATATAATTTAGGATGGTAAAGTGTAATTTATCTTTTGTTTTTAAAGCATTGAGAATAAAGTCAATTAGGTCTTTTCACGTGGTGTCATATTTTTCTTCCAAGTTAACAGCAAACTTAATATTGGGATGTAAAGTGTAAAAAGGGTCATAGTTTTGAGTACAAAAAGTAAATTCGAAAAGTTTAGGGTGCAAACTATAATATAAGATATAGTTTAGTGTAGTAAAGTGTAATTTTCCTACAATTTTACGAATGATATTCATTTTTTTTAAGAATGTTCAAATTTAAAACATGAAAAGAATAATGTGTATGATTATATACAATAATAAGTTTGTGATGAATCTAGTTAGTTGTTAGTGCATGCAAATATAGACAACAGAGAAATATGATTGAATTTGGAAATTGGCGCTTGTCTAATTAACTCCTACTATATTGAGCTTGTATTTGCCTCCAAGAAACTACATATTTGTGAACAACATTTTCGTGAGGTGCATAGAGATTTGATTGGCATAGAACAATGGTAACTCCAACAAGAAGACGCAGTAAAATATGTCATACAATTTGTTGCCAATTCTCTTTTACTATCTTTTCCAAACTCCTACCGACACTGATTACCAACTTCTCTTTCGGTGTGACACACGTTTTATCAAGATTCTAATGAATACCTTTTTTTGCAAACGTTTTTTGTACTTAGGTGAAGCTAATAGACAATATATATATCCATATTGCTTGTCTTAATGACCAAGTAACTCTTCCATTTCGTCGGTGATCATTAACCATCTGGTCCCATCAGCAAGAACCAAATAAAAGGATTGCTGATCATATCCAAGCTTGTGTATATTAGGATTGTTATAAATCATAATCAAGTAAATCAACCAATTGAATTGAAACTAGGCTCTAGCTACTTGTCTTTAATTACTGTAGCAAAAAAATGAAAATATTTGTGATTCTTGATTCAGCTTTAAAAAGTAGAAATGACCCATTATGAAAAGAGATTGGCCATTAAGTGAAACTTGTCACCTTACTACTTGTGAGGAGCCACACAAATCATTGCCACACAGCATAAGTGCAAACAATTATTTATTTCTAATGTTTGGGACACACAATAGTAGTCTATCCCTAATTGTTGGTGTGAGAAAAATTCAATTTCATGTGTATAATACAATACTAAATGACCTTAACACTAGTTTAAAGGGTGGCCATGTTAACTGTTTTGCACCTCAAAAAAAAAAATCAATTACAGGAAGTTGAGAACTGAATAAAGGCTATATAATTAAACTAGCTATACATATCATGATAAAGGAGTGTATAGCACCTCAAAATATTGATAACTTTTAAAACTTAGGGGGGACCTGGGGTTCAAAATATTCAGCCAAATAATTATTATTATTTGACAAAAAACCCTATGGATAATGAATATGTTTTTTTTTTTTTTTGGCACACGTTTGTCATTTGGGCTACCTGCCGTAGTGAGTGGGAGTGTCCTTATGCCCATGGGCAAAGGAATGAATCATGACCACCAAATCTATCCTGGTCAAAGGGTAACCCCATTTTTTTTTTCTTTGTTTAAATCCCAGCCACTTAATTTATTGCATTGCTTGGTAACAAAGTCTAGCTTGATGAAAATTGTATATAGGTGGACAAAATATTAAAGAATTATATGTAGAGTAGGCTTTATAAGAAAATAGTTTTGATTTCCTTATATTACAATCTGCTCATGAATAGTTCATAATTTCCAATATTGACCAACAAGTTCTTGGCTTTTTTCTTTTTCTTTTTTCTTTTTTTTAAGTTATTGGCTTCCTTGTCATGGATTTTTGGCCCCCACTCCCACTACATAATTTTTTTGTCAAACTTAGTGAAATGCTCACATAATTAGAGCCTCATTGACTTTGTAATAAGAATATTTGAGTAGTGAAATTTGAAAATTTTAGGGTTAAGAGATAAGAATGAGAAAGAGAATAAGAAAGAGACAAGAAAAAAAATTGAGCTAAAGCAGTTAATCTCTCATCTCAGCACATATTTATATTATAAGCTTATAATAATGACATGTAAAGATTATAAGAATACTTATTTTAATATGATATATTAACCATCAAGCAAATAGAAAAATAACAACAATAATCTAACAAGAATAAATTAATTCCAAATAATCTCTTCTTCTTTTTTGTAGGGAAAATTTTCTTGAAATATATGTTAAAATTAAAAAACAATTTCCTTAAATTACAAACTCAAAATTTTATTTATCCATGCATGAAGTATTTGTCATTAACTTTGAAGAAAGCTAACAATCTCCTACTTATTTGATTCCGAAAATATTACTCCATGTTTTACTCTCTAAACTTCTTGTTTTATTCTATATAATTAAAATAAATAAATAAATAAAGTTAATGCATGTCAAACCACAATTGGAGATCGAGCTTAATCATTATAACCTAAAGTGTAAATTAATTCTGCATCTTCATTGATGAAGCGTGGTGTGGACACCACTATAGGAGTTGGCAGACCAGACCAGGCAAACAGTACACATTGCATATATAGCCATGCACTTTCCACGTTAAAAGTTCTTTTCAAGCCCTAATATTATACATATATATATATATATAGAGAGAGAGAGAGAGAGAGATCAGAGTCAAAAATTCTCTCTGTGCAATGATAAGGGATTGAACACTTTGAATCCAGCGATATATATATGGTTAAGAAAGAAAAATGCAGATGTGAATTCAGTTTGGCTTCTTTTGGACCTATGGGGCTAACACTAACATAGCACAAGTGGAAGCTATCATGGCATAACACGTGAGGTGCAAATGGAAAGACAGCTCTCACATTCCTCATGTGTCGGACCCAAATCCTAGAACTTCCAAATTCTCCAAAAACAATCCCATTTTTCATTGTCTTGCTCTCACCAAATATGGTCCATATATGCATGAAAAGAGCAGAAGAATAAGGTGTTTTTCGAACTATATATTTCTGATGAAATGATACATCTTATGCCATTGATCATACATCTAAAATTGTCAAGAAACTACCATAATATAATTGATTTGCATCACATAGTGACATAAGTATAACTAAGTTTACGAACAAGGTATCTTATCTTTGAACAAAGCTTAGCTTACAAAGAAGAAAACCAAAAGCGAAAGATGGTGCTTTTTACAACAATATCACTGACAAAATGTCATTTTTTGGCTTGAAGGAAGATCTTACTCTTTGATTGTTTTCTTTTTTGTAGTAAAATAACATATGTTTCTTTCTTTTATGCAAAAAGTGTAAAAGTTCCAATCGTGCGAGGAGATATGACCTGTAAAATTTTCATGGTCAAATCTGCAAATCTCTAGGATATAGTAAGAGTTGCTTGGTATCAACTTTTTTTTGTCCTGCTTTTGAACTCGTTAACTTAGATACAAGACACAATCATTATATCTTAACCAAATTTCAATAAAAGCCAAATAAATTAGTGTCAAATGAACATTTAATATCAAAGAACATTATACAAGAATATGATGACCATTCCGGTGATTTGCTTATTGGAATAGAATATTTCATGCATTTGAAAATACTTTTTCAAATATATATATAATTTATATATTTATAATTACAAAATCATAGTGACTTGTTATATAGAAATAATAGGGTCATTTGATCTCCTTTCAAAGTTATAAATATTAAAGAATTTTAACATATTTATTGATTTAAAAAAAAATCACCAAATAACAAATACATCCACTATTGTCAAAATTGGCTAAAAAATCCCAATATTGGCCAGTGCATCTCTCTCTCTCTCTCTCTCTCTCTCTCTCTCTCTCTCTCTCTCTCTCTCTCTCTCTCTCTCTCTCTCTCTCTCTCTCTCTCTATATATATATATATATATATATATAAAATGGGAGAAAAATAACTTGAATCCTGAATATATTTGTTGACAACATCAAGAGGTGGCATTTAATCTAAATATTATAGACAGTCAATACATGCTTCCAATACTATTATTAGAGCATCCACAGCAGTGAAGCTAAATTTTTAGCAATTTAGCTCCACCAAAAGTTACTTTATCTATTTTACCTACACACATGCTGCAGCAGTGGATCTATTTTAGCTTTCAACACAATAAAATAATATATTCATCACAATAAAATAATATTTCTACTACAGTAAAATAATAATATTTTTACTACAATAAAATAATATATCACCACCATCATCACCACAGCACAAACATCATCCACCACCGGCCACCAGTCCACAGCAGGAAAGAAGGGAAAAAAAAAAAAAAAAAAAACAAAAAAAAAAAAAAACACCAACCCAAAACAAACCCCCAAATCCACAACCACCACCACCACCGGCCACCAGTCCACAGCAGGCAAAAAAAAAAAAAAAAACCCAAATCTCCGATTGGCAGCGTGATACAACCATTGGTGGCGTGAAAGAACCAATATCCACATGCAAGCACTCCACAGCAGTCCACAGTAGGAAAAAAAAAAAAAAAAAAAAAACCCAAATCTCCGATCGGCGGCATGATACAACCATTGACGGCGACGGTGATGAGTGAGGGAGATAAGTGAGGGAGATGAGTGATCTAGAGTGCGATGGGTGAGAGAGATGAGTGAGGGAGATGCTTGCAACGGCGTGGGCTGGGCTGGGCTGAACGGGGACGGCGTGGGCTGGGCTGGTCTAGGACGGCGACGATGATGAGTGAGGGAGATAAGTGAGGGAGATGAGTGATCTAGAGTACGATGGGTGAGAGAGATGAGTGAGGGAGATGCTTGCGACGACGTGGGCTGGGCTGGGCTGAACGGGGACAGCGACGGACGGCGTGGGCTGGGCTGGTCTAGGACGGCGACGGTGATGAGTAAGGGAGGAGTGATCTGGGAGATGAGTGAGGGAGATGGAGATGAGAGTGACAGTGGAGATATAGAATAAAAGAATGAAAAAAACTGAGGTGGGATTGATTATTTTAATCGGCAACTGATTAAAAAAAAAATTTTTTTTTTTTTAGATGAGTGCTACAGTGCACATCTATCTATAGATGTGCACTGTAGCAAATCAGCCAAATTTTATGGCTTTGACTCCACTGCTGTGAGCTTATTTTGCTATATTGGTGAGCTAAAATAGCATTATAGTTTTTTAGCTCCACTGCTGCAAATGGTCTTACTAGGTTTCCTTATACCAATTTTGGCACCATTACTATATTAAAAGGTAGTTTCAAATAGTTTGAATCAAATAAAAAAAAGGAAACAAAAGGCCTAAGAGTATATTTTTCTTATGTTTCCCTTATTTATAAGGCAATGATACTTTTGCTTTCTTTTTTTCTTTTTTTTTTAACATCCATTTTCATATTTTAAATGTGAATATTTTTATATCAATTGTAGGCATTGATGTAAAACAGTAAATATAAACAGTTTAAGATAATATTTTTCCTAATTATAACTATGACAATTGACAAGTCAAGTTAAAGCAGAAGTACAAGTTAAACCTCATAGCTAGGGCAGGCTAAGATACATTGAGTACAGGACATGCGCATATATATATATATATATATATATATATATATATGATAGATCTTTATTGAATGTGCAGTTGGATGTTTTAATTTATGAACATCTTAAACTTTTGATTTAGTAAAACTAAATATAATGGATATCGTAACAAAGGGGTGCAATTGAAATTTCAATATTGAAAAAGGTGGATACACATGATGTAACACATCTCATACTTGCAAGCTTCTTAGTGGCTTCAGAAATTAAACATTTACGCTATGTTTCGTAACTTTCGTTGTTCTTTTCCAAAAATCCAATTTCGTACTCAAATAGCCAAGACTCAAATCAAGAATTGGTAAACTGACGAAGTTTCAACGAAATTGTCAGGAAGCCAAGTTTGCCATTCAAATTCAATCCAAAATTTCTTGCAAGAAATATATGACAGTGGTGCTTAATTAAAGACCTATTAATCGTTTTAATGTTAGTATTAAGTATTTGCTTAGAAATTTCGTTTGCATAATTAAGATCTAATACTTCAGCACTCCCCAAGAGCCATTTTAACAATGATTGCTGGCAGGAAAGGTTGGATTTGAAACTTTGAATTCTTCTACAGTTTAGATATATATATAAAGTTATTAGGTTTTTGTGTGTAGGCTCAATTCTATTGTAAGTCTATGAATGCCTAATTCTAACTCTCTCTATATATAAATTCTATATTTAGGGTTTATTGTAACTAAGTGAATTGAGATTATAATGAAGATGTAGTCGTTAAGAGTTTCTCTCTATTAATGTAGGTCACTAGGTAAATCTTGTGATTTCTCTCTTCTCTTTATACTCTCTCTCTCTCTCTCTCTCTCCACATTTATAATATTTAACATATATATATACAGAGAAGTCTATTAGTCTAATTATAAGCAATGTATTAATTATTATTCTTGAAAGAAAATGTTAGGCCATGCCAAATTGGCAATCTGAAATTGGGAATGGGTCTGTGGTGTTTTTGGTAAGTACTAATTAAGATGGCATTATATTTATCATTTGCGATGATAGTTAACCTAATCATTGACTAATGAAAGCATAAAACTGAACTAATTAACATTGATATATGGGCCTCAACCAACAGTAGTACTCTCTTCTCTCTAGCGTAAAAACAAATAAGGCATCATACCTACTTTATCAAAAGAAAAAGAAGAGATAGATAATAAGTGTACCTTTACATGATTTAGTAGCATCTCTTTATTTAGGTGATATGTTTTTAGAAAGTAATCAACTTGGGTAAATTAAAGACAAAAGGATCTTATTGGGAATCTGCTTTTCCTTTTGGTACATTAAGGCATCTAAAAATAACCAAGAAACTTTTCTAAACCAACATAATGAGTTGGTGTCTTTCTTTTAGAGAATTAATTAACACTGAATCACCAAATGAATGATAGGTTTTGTTACAATTTACACAAACCCATAAGGCCATTCTGAATCCTCCAATATTTTTGGTGGGGGTAAAAGGACAGTAATAAACACTATATGAATCTTCACGATTCTACATTGCAACAAAACATAGACATGATTGAAAAAAAAAAAAAAAAATTCACTGATTTTGCAAACTAACACCTAAACTAAGGTCTAAAGACCACCAAAATTTTAGTTTAAAGTTTTTCTTCTTTTCTTCTTTTCTCTCTCTATTGCCTATTAGGCCAGAATTAGATAACAAAAGTTGAGGTCAAGAGCGATACTTCGTTGGAACTTTGTTTCTGGACAAGCAATAGAAGCATTCTTTATCCTACAAATCTCAATCTCATTATGAATGGAATTTCAAATTATAAATTTTTTTTAAAGGCGAAAAAATACCACTAGGTTCCAAGACAGTTTCTTAAAAGATGGAAATGCATGTATGGCCTTTATAAAGTTATATTACGCATTAGCTTCCAACTCTTCAAAACATTTTTTAAGTCACATTGAAGAGCATTGTAGTCAAGACACACCAAATAAATGGTCTCACGTTCAATTCTCCAACATTATTCATTTTTTTTGCAAAATGCTACGGAGCTCAACAAATTTGGAGAGCACAGTAGTATTTTGTAAAACTTTTCTTCTCTCTTTTCTTTTCTATAAATAAAATAATTTATAATGAATATTTTAATTAGATATAGATATATATATATATATATATAGAATATAAACAATGGAATATATCATAAATTAAATGGTATATTTGAGAAGTTGGTGGTTAAAATCTTTTTTTTTTTAATTTAACTTTTACTTTAAAATTTTATTACAATTTGCAAATGTGAATGCTCTTATAGAAATTGTGTGCATCTTTAAATAACATCTTAAAAATACAAATTAGTCAAATTCCTTGACAATCACCACTAATTTTGTCTGTTCACTCTAATTTGACCTAAGTGCCTTTTTAAAAAAAATAATTTGAAATATTTGTTTAGTGGCATATATTCTAGTTTCTATAGGTATGAACTAATCTGTAAGCAGTGAGCTCCTATTCATGTCATCAAGACTTGTGCATGCATGTAGCATAATATAAGCTTAGTTAGAATATTGCTAGCACCTCAACAAAACTTACAATTTTGCCATAACTTGCTCACTTGTCGAGTTGTGAGTTGTGGATCCACAACTCCACCACTCACAACTCGTCCTATGGACAAATTGTGAGTTTTGTTGTGATACTAGCATTATTGACTCAGTTCAGCCAATAATAATAGGTGCATTACTGATATTGTTTTAAATGGTATTTAAAGGTTTTTTTTTTTTTTTTTTGGTATGGGTTAAATGATACACAAAATGATGATTAAGAATAGTAGCAATGTATTTAATTATACACAAAGATTTGTAAGGTTAAAAAGTGTCAGGTTTTACCTAACCAAGGAAAGAATAGGTAATTTAAAAATTGTAGCATGGATTGAAAAGTGGGGAAAAATAATTCACACATGATTGCAACTAAACATAGAACAGAATAAAACATGAAAGTTAAATCAGTCAAATTGTGCTGCTCTTTGTGTAGACATTAGTTCATATATTCACAAAAAGAAGACCCCAAAAATATTGATAAAGTGGAGCTTTTCACAACCCATTAGCATCATTTTTTAAATATATTTTTTTGGTGAGTGTTATGTGTAGTAGGTATTGTCATTTTGTTTCTTGCATTTGTACCCCAAATCCCAGAAATTATGGATATGCTCTCTTTCTAAGATGAACAATAATATATTGTATCAGTTCCTGCATTCCTTTAGGACAAATTTCATATCCTATATTGGCTTAGTGAACCCAAATAATCAGTGGAAAAAAGTAAGCAATTGGTATATATTGTAAGTGACTGGTGGAGGGGCTTAATATTATTCCAGTGCATCTTCTCTCTTAACAAATATCGATTTATTTGCACACTAGACAAAAGATTATGGTGGGGTTGAGTGTGATCAAAAGCATGGCACTGATTGCGCTGTAATGTAAAAAAGCTTGGGGATGTGCAAGATCTGTTCAATTGTTACCATCTTTCAAGGCAGATTAGTACAGTTGGTGAGATTAGATGGCTTCCATTTTTATCCAGCATTCCCAAAAAAGTTTTTACTCCATTGATTCATTATTTTATATCATGATTAAGAGAGTAAGTACAAGTGCTTATCAACGCCCAAATGATTGACATAATTTTCCTAACTCATTCATCTACTCCTTGTTTTTAACTAACTACCAAAGGATATAATAATAAAAAATAGGCACAAGGTTCTGATGTTGCTAAAACACAATGACCTGCACCCAAATTAACATCATGGTTTTTTTTTTTTTTTTTTAAATTATGGAAAGACTTTGCTTCTCATTCTTATTCAGAAGAAAAAAAGATTACATCTTAAGGACATGCATACTCAATGAGACTGGGAGTTTCCTCCAACCAAACTAGAAAATCACCAATATATTTTGCAAATTTGAATAATTTGTATTTTTAAATAACACCTTAAAAATACAAATTAGTCAAATTCCTTGACAATCACTACTAATTTTGTCTATTCACTCTAATTTAACTTGAGAGCATTTTTTTTTCTTAAATCATTTGAAATATTTGTTTAGTGGCATATATTGTAGTTTCTACAGGTGTGAACTAATTGGTGAGCAGTGAGCTCCTATTCATGTCAACACATGCGCATGCATGTATCATAATATAAGCTTGGTTAGAACTTAGAATATTGTTAGTACCTTAACAAAACCCACAACTTCTTTGCAATGTGCTTACGTGTCAAATTGTGAGTTCACAACTCTACCACTCACAACTTGCTAAGTGGGCAAATTGTGATAAAAATTGGGAGTTTTGTTATAGTACTAGCATTATTCTTCGCTCAATTAAGTAATGATAAAGTAGGCGAATCGCTAATAGTTTTAAATGACATTTATAGAAGTAATTTAAAAATTGTAGCATAGATTAAATAACGGGGGGAAATAATTCACACGTGATTGCACCTAAACATAGGACAGAATAAAACATGAAAGTTGGATCAGTCAAATTGTGCTGCTCTTTGTGTAGACACTAGTTCATATTTTCACAAAAAGAAGACCCCCAAAGATATTTGATAAAGAGGAGCTTTTCAGTTTTCACGACCCATTAGCATTTTCTCTGATTCTAAAATTGGCATTAGATAGCTAACGGCCCAATTGTGTTCAAATGGTGAATGTCATGTTAATGATTCTTGACCCTTTTATTCAACCTGCATATTAGTTTACATAACACCATGCACACACAAATTTCTCATCCTTGTATGATCTAACTATACATGCCTCTTGATTACATGTAAATAGAATTCTTGGAAAAGCTTCTTTTTACTGAACCAGCCACATGACTAGTAATACTATAAACTAACATAATAGTTAGAGATATATACCATTCTTTTTTCCTCTCTTTTTTTCGCGTAAAGGTTGGGGCGGGGGGGGTAAGATATATACAGCTCCAAGAACAACGATTTTTAATCATTTCCTAGTTGTAGTTGTAAACTCTATCTTTGAATTTATATCCTCTTTTGTATGGCAATGAGCAGAATGGCAAAAATGGGAGAAACCAGAAAAATAATATATGGGAGAACTTGCCTCAGAGAACCCTCTTCAATCTCAGCTTCTTTAAGTGGGTAGTTGGATTTATTTTCAACAAACGCTTCAAAAAAATTCTGGTAACCTGTGTTCTTTAGATAAAAAGGACTGCTCGTTGTGACCTTCATCATCTCCATGGCCTGTTAGAGTTGTAATTTTCAGTTGAATTTAAATAAAATAAAATTAAAAAAAAAAAAAAAAAAAAAAAGAAGAAAGAGAGAGAGAGGTACACAAGAAAAGTAGGAAAGAAAAGTGTATTTATTTTAGAAGGAAAAAAAAAAAAGTGATTTTATTTTGTAATGTGAAAGATCAATTCTAAAGAACCTGTACACATAAGGAACTGGTGTTGGGAAAATAAATTTTGAAAACCATTAATTTGTGATGATTAGGAAAAGAAAATACCCGCATAGCAAATAGCTATTTAGGCATTGAAATGCTGTCACTGTTCATGTTTGTTGAGGCTTCCCTGTTAGCTTTCACCCATAAACATAGACACTATATTATTCACACAACGAATTGGTGATTACCTGAAAGCTGAACACGAATTGTCTTGCTTTCTTGTTTACTTGAGCATTTGGGTGGGACTGAAGCTTTTCATACATTAATCGAGCCTCATTCGACCTGTCAACAATTATTACAACTATTAACATCACTCAGCACTTTCATTTGCTAGTCAAGAGGTTACAAATACAATCTAACATACATCATTACGTGAAATTTTTTCAAATCATGCACAGCAAACTATTAGTAATTAGGCATAATAACTCTGATATATCCATTCAGGTATTACAATCAATGGTATGTAGCTTTCAGGAAAAACTATGTTGTAGTGATATTTGTCAGGCTTGCAAATTAAATCTAACTTTCACAATTCTCAATCCTTTTTTTGTCATTGTAATTTAACAGCCATATGAACTCAAGAAGTATAATTCCATCTACCCTGACTTGGGTGGGACCAAAGTGATCAAAGTTTGACTAGGACTCTCTTAACAATTCAACTTATCCTTTTGTATTAGGCCATATAAATTAAGTCCTCCCATCTACTACACTTCTCTCATCTATATTTGCTTTTAAAAGTTTTGTTGTCTTTTTTTCATTTCTTTCTTCGCTATTCAATCTTAGTAAAAAATATTCACAAAACTAATTAATATAAATCACCATATGATGCTAACTTTTCTACTGTCATAACTGAACCTCCAAAAGTGCAGCAGCTGATTTTCAAAACTTAGTTCCTTTTTAACAAAGATACAAAAATAAGCCCCAAACCATCCTATTCAACATTACAATTTCAAATACCTTATTCAACAAAAAAGTTTACAACAACTAGAGCAAAGCCTTGTCCATTAAACTTTTATTTTTTATTTTTGGATGCACCATTACAAACTTCACACCTAGCAAATATAGTTTAAATATTTTTACAAATCTCAATAACTCAGAATTTATTACAATGTTTGTAAGCTTGCAAATGATTCAAGGACAATGGAGTATAACACACTAGCTGAAACCTGAACCACAACTTATATGTGACAAATGACAATACTTATGTAGTCAAAAATTAACATGTGATGATGTTTGTCCGGTCAAAGATCAACCTAATTATTTTTTTAAAATTGCTTATAAATAAACCTACAAAATTTTGTGATGTACAGATAACAAAGAATTTTAATCAGTGCATTACATGTGTAAGATGGCATTAAATGCACGTCACAGTGAGAGATGAAGAGACCACAGTAATCCCAAAGATGGAAACAAACTTATAAGTTTGATAGAAGTTGCCTTAAAGACAAAATGATGACAAACATGTCTTTATTATGCATCAAAGGAACAACAGACTCATTCGATATTCAACATAAAGCACAATGAACAAATTCAGTTTTATGGCATGTTAAGGGATGTCATAAGGGGCATCTAGTAAAATCTCAAAAGACATATATACCTACTGAGCGAGTCTTGACAAATAGACCATTGTATCGCAGCTAACCCATGAAGGTCACTCTGCAAGAATAACATGCATGAAACAAATCACAAAATATTCAGATACTGTCACTCCTAAAGAAACCATTTCAAAAAGAGGGGGAAAAAACCAGATAGATAAATGTTGTACAATAACCTCCAATAGATTAGTGTACTTGCAAATAAAGCTATATTTGATTTTTAAGTTGACATAAAATCATGCAGTAATTAATGAATCTTCCAAACCTCGAGGCAAAAATAGTTCACGTATATTAGAGATGAATAAAGAAACCTTCCCCCTGGATGCAGAAGGGAGGATACAACTAGAGCTAGTAAATTGTAACTGGAAGTTCTTGATTCCCAGGAATACTTCTTTTCTTTCCTTTTTCTGGTTTGATATAAAAATGTATAAAGATATAGGAATAAAAAAAGGAGGAGACACCCCTAGAAGAAAAAAGAAACATGTAAAAAGACATAAAAGGAAGAGCAAACAAAAGCAATAGCTACAAATATAGAACTTAGCCACAGACATTTTCAACGTTCTATCACCAACACGACTCCCAAGTCCACCTCTTCATTATCACTATTAAACTCATCAGTGAAGCATAGAATCCTTTCTCAAGAGAAATCATTCATGTCCCCTAATCAAGTCAGACTACTTTCATGTGCAGCAATTGGCTTTCTGCTCAACTTCCCTAAAACAACACATTACAAAAATCCATTTTACAAAGATCCTGTGAAACCACCTAGCTTTGAGTTTCCTCTAATTTTCCCACAACAAGGATGTCTGCCAATCACGTCACCTATTTTACAAATGAAATAGATTCAAATTTGATTATGAGAATCAATTTCCTGATATCCTATCTCAATTCATATTTTGAGCATGTTCAATTATGGATAGTATATTTTTCTAGAGTGATGGTATATATACTAACCAATCATACAAAAAGTTCATGCAAAAATGATGTGACAGCATGCTTCACTCACCAAAAGCACAAGAGGTGGATCATGTGTTACACAGATATATCTTGAAAATAGAGCTCCCAAATTATTTAGCACGAAAATTCAGTTAGATTTTTCTTTTAAGAAAAGAATTTCCCTATCTATAATGTCTTCAATATTGCAAAATTGGCTATGTAAACTGCCAATCCCGTTCTCCGCTCTAAATCATGAGCCTGGTAGAGTATACTTTTCATTAATCTTCAACGCCCAGGGCACAACAAATCCTAACTCATCCTACCCACAAATGCCTCAACCATCCTAATTTCAGAGTAAATATGGTAGTTAACAACTTAACATCAGTAATCCACTTTTATAAATAAATAAAAATACATAATCACAATAGCACTCAAATAGAAAATCTATAAATATGCCCCTTCTTATTTATGGCTTTCCATGTTAGGGAAAGGGATGGGGAGGGGAAAGAGAGAGATGTGAGATCTCTTTTCAAGTACAAAAGCAGCTCAAACAGTTCAAACAATAAATTACCTTGAATGTTAACTTATCCATAACCTTTTCATAATAGGGCAATGCTTCCTTAAGCCTTCCAATATTCATTAATGAGTCCCCATCCTTCAATGCCTATAAACATGATAATGCATTATGGCTCTCAAAAATGAAAAATGCAATAGAACATTAATTTACTGGCAGTTAAAGGAAAATAAACACAGAAACACAAGGGTCAAACTGAAAAACTAGTTTCCAGACCCAGTGAAAGTAACTTCTCTCTAACTGAAAGTTTCTATTTTCCAACCATATTGCAAAGCCAAACTTTATTGAAAATTGTAGATTATCCTATCCAAATTCTCTCCTTATTAGTTAAACCTTTTCCATATAAAATATTGGGACTTGACTTTTGTTCGTTTGCCTGCAATTTAAGCTTAAAATTTAAATCTTCAAACCCTCAACCCATCCCCACCCCCAAGAAAAAAAAAGGGAGGAAGGACACGGGGAGGGGGTGAGGATTTTGGAGCCAATTCAGATCATTGGAAATTACACCCAAATAAGAAATGAACAGAGCATTTGGTAAGAATTATTAAATGCTGCCTCCACTACCATTGAGACCACCACCCGCGGATACCCTATGACAGCCCTTCATAGCCAATGCCATTTTTGCACCAGCTAAGCTACAAAACTTACCATTTAGCAGCAGCATTGCCACTGTTAAATACTAACACCAAGTTGTTAACTCATCTCACAAGTCCCACTAACCATAACTACTTCAAATTAAATTTTAACAGTTCATCATTGCCAAGCACATCGATCACCATCATCGTGGTATTGTCCAATACCACTGCACACAACCCATTGTAATCACAAACTCCACCACTAACCAGCTTTAGCAAGCTGTAACGACCACGACAACCATTGACACTAACAAGTCATCGCTCTCAAGTCTCAATACCCTATCCAAACGACCAAGGCCATCACTAAACCAGTCATCACTAAAATTTTAATTTAAACAACAATCATAATTTTAAATTCAATTCAAATACTGTGAAAATTTATAAATTGAATGATTTTCTTGGACTAAGACCTTAGATCATGACAAAAACATGATAAAGCCTAAGACCAACTTGAATTGCTTGATACAAATGCACTTATAGCATTTATTCAAGAACATATGTACAAGCTCATAAAAACATGTTAAGAAGATGATATTTTGATAGAAACATACCTCTTCACATTCAGATTTTAACTTTGGATCAATGTCTAAGCCCATTTCACTCCTGTAGGCAGCAAGTAACTGTCTTGTACGTGTTTCTTTAGCAGCTTTCTCTTCCGCTGTTTCAAGCACCTCCCCAGGGCGTATAACTCTTCCACCACCAAACTAACAAAGAACAGAAAGAAATCTCTAAGAAAAACACCTTTTGGTGCTCTTGTGACTTACACTAAAAAGCGGCATCCACTATGAAACAAATAACAATCCTCTATAATGAAATACATATTGCTTTAGGGAAAAAGATAATTGATGATTACTTAACAAATATATTTATAATTGTACTAACAAACCAACAGAGTTAAGTACAAGACGGATTGACTCGTTTAATGATACTGTAGAAAAACATCTTCTGAATGTTTCTGTACTCTGCTATTCAATGCCATGGTCAAATAAGATATAAGAGATAGGGTCTTCAATGTTATGTGCTTGTAAAACTTTGAAAGTTACTTAGGAAGGAATTTTAAAAGAAAACAGAGAACACGATGCGACAAACATATATGATACACCTTTTCTAAAAATAACCAAGAGACCATTCTATCCTCCATTGTAAGATATAAGCATATGACTAGTGTCATAAAATAATGCTTAAAGGGTGAAACTGAAGCTAGCATTTCTTCAATTATTTCAATATTTTAATTTAAAAAGGTGGAACCAAAGAGCTCCAACCTCTTCAACAAAAATGAAAATTCATGCCAGGAATTCAATTGATATATAGGCATGCAGAAGAATCCATCTTTCACTCATTTGTGTTTTTGCCTTGTTCCTGGATTCCTTGATATGTACCTATACACATACACAACATCAGGGGGAGACAAGTTCTTCAACAAAGATCAAAGATTTTTGTGGGCATTTCAATAGTTATAAAATCCTTTACAACAACCCATCAGATTGCTTTTTATGGGTGTAGTCTGTCCATGGACAAGTTTGACATGAATATAGACACAAGAATTTGTGCAGGCATTCTGATAGATATTGTCATCTACATCAATCAAGGATTTGTGCAGGCATTGACTCAGTTAATTGATTTCTTCAATGCTTGAAGAATGAATGCACATCATCTATGTAGCAAAAGTAGTTACCGTAAGGAAAGTAATTTATAACTTCAGAGATCTAGCTGGTATCAGCACTCAGAGGCCAGCATTGAGATTAATGAGTAATTATAACATGTGTTAGATTCAAAAATTAAATATTTGATCAACATTGACAAGTTTGAAGCTTCAAAATAGTACAGAGCCCTAGCTGTTTCTCCATGTTGTCCTTTTCTTTCTTTCTTTCTTTTTTTGCTTGCTTTCTATAATTTCCATCTTGATTATACATGTCAGAAACTTGAATAAGAGATTCTAAACTAAGATAGTTTACTATTTATAGCAAACCTTCAGAGTATATAATATGTTTTCTAACATAATATCATCACTTTAACAAATTACTAAACATAAGAGACTAAAATCCTCCAAGCCCACAAATTCAGAACATCAACGAAAAGCATGTACACCAAAACAATTGACAAAAACATATCAACTCACTAATCTATCATCAGTTCTCATAGCAATCACCATACCGTTTTTGAGATATTGTTGGGTCTAGGAAAGACTCCCCACGAAGAAACCTTTGGCTTGTAAAGACTTGAATCATCTTCCTGAGTCAGCTCAGGCTTCAATGAGGTTTTTTCTTCAAACTTTCTGGTATCCCCAACAATAATCTCCACCTCAGGCAAGTCCCCTTCCAGGAAAGGGTCTACAACAGGAGCCAGCCCAGGTGGCAATCCCCTGCTCCTCTTCTTATCCGCAAATTCCAGCCCGATAAAATCAATGTTCGAAATTGACAGCTCCCCCTTCTTATTAACAGTTTTCTCCACAACCCCATTTCCCAGATTACCCCCATTTCCTCTCTTCAGTCCTAAAAATAAATGCACATAGCTAATTTAGCTCAAATTGCTCAACCAAATATGTCATTTTTCATCGAGCAACAATTCAAACTTGTAATCAGCCATCAATCATACAGATCATTAACACTCCATATGTTTTTCTTTTTCTTTTTTTATTGCTACTCCATAGGTTTACTAAGGTAATGAATAAAATATCAAACACATTACAACAACAAAAACCAAGCGTTATTCCCAAAAATTCAGTCTCTACTATGGATCCTCAGGGTCAGCTTTATTCTATCCAAAGTCATACTCTTTTGTTACTTCCTTAATTGACATGTCCTTTATCAAACACATTATATGATAAAAACAAAACCTACATACAACTAAATGTAGCACAGCCAATCAATTAAGAAAAAAAATTCTTGCATTCTATTTCTATCTCAAAACTTCAACTTCCCTAAACAATACCTGAAATTGTGTCACCCTCTCCACCACTCTTGCCACCACTCACAACCCCCTTATTCATTTTGTACTCTTTGGCCTTTTCCATTGCAACTTTAACCGAAACCGGCACTTCCTTAGTGCCACCACCAACACCTTCACCTTCTCCATTCCCAATTACAGTACTTCCACCAGAAACCTCAACTGGGTTCTGCTCAATTTTCGAAACTGGTTTGGATTGCAGTGACTTCTTATACGACTTGGCCTTTTCGAATGCGAGCTTCACCGGGTCAACAGAAGCTGGCTCTGGTTCTGGAGTGGTTTCTGGTGAATTTGGTGATATAGGTTCTGAAGATTCGGCGTTGGATTGATTTGTAGAGGATGAGAGCTTGAATGGTTTGAATGAATTGGATTTGTTGAGATTTGTGGATGGAAAGAAAGTGGGTTTTGAAGGAGAGATGGTGTTGAGGGAAGAAAACCAAGAAGGTTGAAGAGAAGCCATGGGTTGGAGTTTAGAAACTAATGAGTTTGTGTGTGTGTGTGTGTGTGTGTGTGTGTGTGTGAGAGAGAGAGAGAGAGAGAGAGAGTTGAGTGTTGGAAGTTGGAACCGAACGGTCTGTTTTTTTGGTCTAACACATTTTTCTGCATTGGGCGGTTTTTCTTTTTTCTTTTATTTTTTAGTGCTACTAGTTTAGGCCTTGCTAAAATTTAGGATGTTTTGTTTCTCAAAAAAAAAAAAATTTAGGATGTTTTCTTTTTATTCTTCTCAAAAAAAAAAAAAATGTTTTCTTTTTAATAAAAACAAAACAGTTGAAAATTTTTAATCCGTAATAAGAACAAAGTGTGGGATTTGTATTTGTATTACTATTTTGAAAAAAAGAAAAATAATGTATAATTTCAAAATTAAATATAATCAAAACGTCCCATCAATATTTAGGGTGATCCCAAATGATTATTTCATGTAATAAGCTGGTGTGTATAGGATGAGAGACTATATACATAGGAGAAAATAGTTAGATACTCAAAAAAACTTATAATGCCCTTGTTTCTCAACCCAAAAAGAATAAAAGAAGAAGACGAAATAAATAAAAATTAAATAAAAGGTTTACTAGAAAAAAAAAATTTCTGAATTGAACACTTTCTCAGGAGTTGCTTGAATAGAAAATTTTAATAAGTATGTTTGAGTGATTAGAGACAGAAATGTTCATTTAGAAATCTTTTGTCGTCGAATAAAAGATTTGGAATATAATTTTCACCTACACCAAAAATTTGATGTCTTAGCATGATAATATAGAGCAATTACAAAAGAGGTTAGAACTATCCTTTAAAAAAAAAACAAAAAGATAGTTCCACATATAATTAAAATTGGATCCAATTCACCTAATCGCCACAAAAGCAAAACCAACCATAAGAAAAATTCCATTCTCTGGGTTAGATGTGGGCATTGTTGCAGTTCATACTATTTCATAGGATAATATAGATGGCTCAATGTAGAACTTACATGCTGACTTTTTATCTGGTAGTTTACTCCTGCTTTTTCTTTTGTTTATAGATTTCATAATTAATCATTTAAAAATTTTGAATAAAAAAAAAAATTGCTCCAACTTGGATTTCATTGCCAAAAGTACTAAACAAAATAGCAATAATATTTATTCCAGTTGAAACTTTGTTACCAAATTTTACAATGAGTACAATTAATATTCTCTATTCCTATTAGGAAGTGTTATTCAAATCAATACACATTCATATTCCGAAAAAATTATTAGTACATGATATTATTTGTTCTTTTGTAAGTTTTTTTTTTTTTTTTTTTGAGAAGATTCTTTGTTTAAGTTAAATTAATTTCATTAATAAATTCATGTATTATTCATACATGGTGCTAGTTATCTTAAAATTCTTAAATTATGGTAGGAACTTAATTTAGTGATTTTCCTACCATTTTAGCCACCTTAGTTGCCACCAGAAAACTGCAATTTAACAATACTAGCCTCATGACACCAGCACCACAAAACCATTGTTACCCCTACCACCACAGCTGCCAATAATTCTAAACAATTACAAACCACAGGAATTGCCACAATTTACTCAAATTGATCACCAATAAATAAAATAAATCGCCAATATCTTCAGCATCACCATCTTCTGTTCCTGTGCCAACCACTGCTTTCAAAGTCACTTCTACCAAAGACCCAAGCAACTTTTTCACAAGAACTAGTTTAGTTAGCTCCCAATTCTAAACATAAAATGACAACCAAAATATTTATAAAAATAAAAATTTGTTGAATCCCATCATGGAATATCCTTTTATTTCAATTTGCAGTGTCACAATCCATCTCGAATATTTAGTCTACAACAGATGAGATTCAAATCAAACCTTTTACTACTTATTGACCTGCCACCAAGATTATCACACTTAACAAGCTTCCAACAGCTACTAAAACAAGGCGGCCAAATTCTTGAATGTTATGCATCATCTAAAGACCCGCAGTAAGTGATTTGAGCAAGTGAAGCCACCATCAACCATGAGATTAGCCCCGCTGACATACCTTGCTTCATCACTTGCTAAGAAGAGCACAGAATTAGCAACATCATCAACAGTCAATTCCACCCCCTGCAAGTTAGCAATCTTCCCCATAAAAGCACGAAAACCCGCGATGGCATCCTCAGTTCTCTCCTCCTCAGGAAAGTGAGCTACAGCCAAGCCTGTAGCAACACCATAAGGAGAAACACAGTTGACACGTATCCCGTGTAGCCCTAGCTCAGCTGCAACATTCTTCGTTAGCCCTAACACAGCATGCTTAGACCCTGTATAAGGATGGGGACCTATGCCCCCAATGACACCTGCAACACTGCATATAGAAATTATTGAGCCCTTCTTTAGTGGGATCATAATCCTAGCTGCATGTTTCATTCCAAGAAAGACTCCCTTCACATTTACATCAAATATCTTCTCAAACTCAGATATGTCTACATTACGGATATCAGGACATGGTGAGCCCGATAACCCAGCATTGTTGACCATGATGTCCAGTGTACCAAATTTACTGACTGTGAAGTCAACTGCCCAGCAAACATCATCTTCTTTAGAGACATCACAATGGAAATAACAAGTGTTTGGTTCACCACTGTTAGAAATACAGAATAATTGTATTGTATTTCATGAATAAAAGAATATACATCACTGCCTTTATATAGGAGGCATATGTGTGCAGTACAAGTAGAGTGTAGTACTACAAGTACAAGTGTGCTATACAAGTAACCTAATTGGGCCTAAAGCCCATAACACAATACACGTTAACAGCCCCCCTCAAACTCAAGGTGGATGTGAGACCAACTTGAGGTTGTCAACCAAATCACGAGTGCGTCCCTTAGGAAGTGACTTGGTGAAGATATCTGCAAGTTGATCTTTGGAGGAGACGGAGAAAAGCTTAAGAGCACCATGGACAAGATGATAACGGATAAAATGACAATCAATCTCGATGTGTTTAGTCCGTTCATGAAAGACATCATTATGAGCAATATGAATGGCACTCTGGTTGTCACAATAAAGGGGAGTAGCAGAGGAGGTAGACACACCCAAATCCTTAAGGAGCCATCGTAGCCAAAGGAGCTCAGATGTGGTATCAGCAAGAGCACGATATTCTGCTTCAGTACTGGAGCGGGCCACAAAAGTTTGTTTCTTGCTTCGCCAAGAAATCAAAGAAGAACCAAGGAGAAAACAGTAACCTGTAGTAGACCTGCGATCAGTAGGATCTCCTGCCCAATCAGCATCAGAGAATGCACGGAGTACAAGAGGAGACTGAGCTGAGTAGAAAAGGCCATGAAAGAGGGTGCCCTTCAAGTATCGAAGAATGCGCAGAACAGCAGCATAGTGAGTTGATCGTGGAGCAGACAGATACTGGCTCACCTGATGAATAGCATAGGAGATGTCTGGACGAGTAACTGTGAGATAAACTAGGCTGCCAACCAATCGTCTGTAAAGAGAGGGATTAGACAATGGTTTCCCCCCTGAAGGAGTCAGATGCGCATTAAGCTCAACTGGAGTGTCAACAGTCTTGCTATCAGTGAGTCCAGCTCGAGACAAGAGTTCAGAAGCATACTTAGCTTGAGTAAGATAAAGTCCATCAGTAGAATGAGTGATTTCAAGACCCAAGAAGTAGCTGAGATGTCCAAGATCTTTCATCTCAAATTGCTGACTGAGAAAATCCTTGAGTTCTTGAATGCCAATGAGGTCATCACCAGTTATGATCATATCATCCACATACAGGAGAAGTAAAATAGTGCCTTTGTCAGTGCGACGAAGAAATAAGGCAGAATCATAATGACTGGCCATGTAACCCAAATGAGAGATGGTAGAGCTGAATTTGGCAAACCAAGCTCGGGGAGCTTGTTTAAGGCCATAAAGTGCACGTCGAAGGTAACAAACCTTGTTTGAGTCAACAGAGAGACCAGGAGGAGGTTGCATATAAACTTCTTCATGTAAATCCCCATTAAGGAAAGCATTTTTGACATCCATCTGAAAAAGATCCCATTTACGGGCAGCAGCAACAGCTAAGAGGGCACGGACAGATGAGATACGAGCAACCGGAGTAAAGGTCTCTTCATAATCAATCCCATACTCCTGTGTAAAGCCTTTTGCAACAAGACGAGTTTTGTAGCGCTCAATGGACCCATCAGAGCGAGTCTTAATCTTGTAGATCCACTTACAACCAACCACAAATTTCCCGGGAGGGAGTGTCACCAAATCCCAAGTATGGTTTTTAGATAATGCATCAAGTTCCTCTTTCATTGCACTCTGCCATAAAGGGTCAGTGGAAGCCTCACGATAGGTGTGAGGCTCATGTAATGTAGCAAGAGCAGTGTAACAATGATAGTCAAGTAAATGTGTAGGAATAGATCTTACTCGAGTTGAGTGACGAGGTGGAATGTCTTGTGCAAGATCTTCAGGCGGAGCAGGAGCAGGGGACCCAAGCTCAGGGTTGGGGTTGGGTAGCTCGTCTTCAACCTGTTCATCTTCCACCTGTTCATTAAAGGGTGAACTAGGAAAGGGATCAGTGATATCTGGTGGTTGGACAGAGAAGTCTACAAGAGAATCAGGAGCAACTACAGGAGGATCAGGAGCATCTACAGAAGGAATATGTGTCTCATCTGGAAAAAGATCTAAAACAGAGGAGGAAGATAGGGAGGCACGAAAGTGAGAGAGCTCGACAAAGAGGCGATGTTCCCAAAAGACAACATTGCGAGAAATACGAAGACGATGAGAGACAGGGTCATAACACCGATACCCCTTTTGAGTTTCGCCATAGCCAAGAAAACAACAAAGCCTTGACCGAGGCTCAAGTTTGTTATGCTCATGTGGCTGAAGAAGAACGAAACAAGCAGAACCAAAGGAGCGAAGGTGGTGATAGTCTGGACATGACCCAAAAAGGCGCTCATATGGAGTTTGGTTTTGGATAACCGGACTCGGAATGCGATTAATAGTATGAACAGCATGAAGAGCAGCTTCGCCCCAAAAAGGAGCAGGAACTTTGGCAGAGAGAAGAAGAGCACGAACAGTGTCAAGAATATGACGAAGTTTCCGTTCGGCTCGACCATTTTGCTGAGAGGTACCTGGACAAGTTAGTTGATGAACAGTGCCATAGGAATGCAAAACAGCTTGGAAAGCATATTGAGTATATTCAAGAGCATTATCAGATCGAAAAATTTTGATGCGTTTGGAAAACTGAGTTTCAACCATTTTTGCAAAATTAGAATATACTTGCAATAATTCAGAACGATGTTTCATATTAAAAATCCAGCTATAGCGAGAGTAATCATCAACAAAGACAACAAAATATCGAGACCCACCAATACTAGAGACAGAAGAAGGTCCCCAAACATCAGAATGAATAAGGTCAAAGATATCAGTGGATATTGATTCACTAGTATTGAAAGGCAAAGCTGGTTGTTTTCCTAGTTGGCACGAAACACAATCAAAATTTTTCGTAGACACTGAACCTAACAAACCTCTAGAAGCTAATTGTTGTACCCGAGAGGAAGATGCATGACCAAGTCGAGCATGCCAAAGTGCAAGGGAAGGAATTGAAGAAGCAGTAGCAGCTGCAGCAACAGAAACTGGAGCAACAAGTGGAAGACGAAGGTTGTCCACGGGAAACATACGCCCAACTCTGGGACCAGTCCCAAGCTCCTGTCCCGTCCTCGGATCCTGCACAATACACCCAGAATAATCAAAGATAATGCGATAACCCAACTCAGCTAATTGTCCAACAGAAAATAAATTATAAGAAAGGTCAGGAATATTAAAGACTCCAGGAACCGAGAGATTGGAGGTCGCAACGGAACCTATATTATGACCAGACATTGTGGAACCATTTGCTGTGCGAATATTAAGAGGGTGCGGTGCAGGTTTAAGGTCAGAAAATAAGGACGAGTGAGGTGTCATGTGATTGCAACAAGCAGAATCCATAAGCCAAGAGGTAGGAGACATACCAGATAAAGCTGAGAGAGAAGAGGAATAAGATGCATTACCAACCGTACGAATGACATTGGCGATGATATTTGTAAGGTCATCTATGGAAATGGTGAAAGTGGATCCAGAAGACTGAGACTTTGCAGAGACGGGAGCCATAGGTTGGACACTCTCAGTGTTTGCAACAGTAGCAGCAGAGATGGAAACAGCTGATTTGTTGCGTTGATAGCAAGTCTCAATATTATGGCCAAATCGTTTGCAAAAATTGCAAAAACGTTTGTTGGATTGTCGGCGACGATTGTTGCAAGAGGAAGAAGACTTGTCCTTATTCTTCATTTTGAAGCAAAATATGCAAAAATAGACTGCAAAAATGAAATCTACGCGAAAAACTGGGTAAGGAGAACCTGGACAGAAAAAGTCAACTCTGGAAAAGTCAACGGTCAACAGCTGGTCAACGGTCAACGGTTGGTCAACGGTCAACGGCCAGCAGATGACGTCACAGGATGACGTGGCGATGACGTCAGCAGAATAGTGGATGCTGACGCAGTTAGGGCTGACGTGGCAGAGGGGATGACGTCAACAGACCAGGTTCCGGCGCGTGGCAGCGCGTGGAGAGAGCGTCGCCGGCGCGTGAGAGAGCGTGGCAGCGCGTGGTGGCGCGTGGAAGGCGCGTTTAGCGCGTGATCAGCGTCGCAGCAGCTTTGAGCGGCGCGTGGGGGCGCGTGCGGTCTCCGATGGAGGCGAGGCTTCCACGAAAGTGTAGATCGGCGCAGGACGATCTCAGTGGTACCTTCAAAAATGAAATCGGAGCAATATTCGCAGCGGTGATGCAAAGGGCAGTGGTCTGTGCAGTGTGAAACTCCTTAATGACAGCGGCTGCAGGTCCGGAACCCAAGGACGACGGCTGGATGACGTCGGAGGTTCAACGGCGAGAGGCTGCGGCGGCAGTTGTGATGCGGAAGCGTTAGTAAACAAAGGAAGTCACACTAATGAAGACAAGACTGCTAAGAAAAGATCAGAGCAGTGGCTCTGATACCATGTTAGAAATACAGAATAATTGTATTGTATTTCATGAATAAAAAAATATACATCACTGCCTTTATATAGGAGGCATATGTGTGCAGTACAAGTAGAGTGTAGTACTACAAGTACAAGTGTGCTATACAAGTAACCTAATTGGGCCTAATGCCCATAACACAATACACGTTAACAACCACCAAGGGTATCACTGACATTCTGGCCAAGCTTGTCCTGTACATCAACTATACAAACCTTTGCACCATGTTTATGGAATAGGCGCACAATGCTCTCTCCAATACCAGTGGCTCCACCTGTGACCAATGCCACTTTCCCCAATAATCTGAGGAAGGGGAAAGGCACAACGAAGATATTATATTATATATCTTAATCCAATATAATATGTTAGAATCTATGAATTATTGAATTTAACTATAAATAGCACAGATCAAGCTTCTGGTCTGAGTTAAAGACTCAGAATTCTCTCAAAACTAAAAGGTATAAAACAAATCATAGCTATAAAAGGGAATCAATTCTTGGGAATGTACTTCACTGACTCGATTTCTAGAAAAAAACTTGGATTTTCTAAAAAAATGAGTTTTCTGAGATGAGTGGATCCTTCATATTTAGGATATCATTAAGTTGATTTATTAATATGCAAAAAAAGCACACACACACACACATTTTGAGAACATCATCAAATAAAGATCTAACTTTCCATGATCCTTGTGGTATCTACCCATTTTCTTGACAGCTAAATTCTAGAGCATTATTATTGTCTTGTTATGACAATCTTGATTTTAAATTGATAGGCAGCCTAGGTTTGTCTGAAACTCTAGTCTTTTAAAAAGGTACACATCCTGTTTTACTTCAACTTCATATTTCTAGTCCATTGCTGTGTGAGTTTCACTAGGTTCCAAGATGTGTGATACACCATAGGTGAGACACCTAGAAGCCTTTGATAAGATTCAAACATTTCCTACTATTTCCCACAATTAAACCTAATGTAAGTGTCCTTAATTCCTCTAAAAAGAAGCTTCCCAGAAGAAAAATCCATCAAGTTTCCTTTTTCCTTTGACCATCAAACCTCATTAAAAGTTTAAAGCATAGCCAACCAAACCTATCCATGATGCTTAGCTCACCTACATCAACTGCAGCAAACCTAATCTCTAATTTAATGAGCCATCCTGCAGAAGTGGACTTGGGAGCAGGCTCATAATCTCTCATGTTTGATAAAATAATAAATGACAAGTTCTGGTACTTGGCTACGTTTTATAAAATTATTTATGATCAATGACCTTGAGTATTATGTGGTCAAGACAGAATCACATTACCTTTTTGTTCTTTTATCTTGCAAATGTGTAAGTTTTCTTCTGTCCAACAAGCACGAGATTAATTATGCTTACCCTGTTCCCCATATATGGTTTGGGATGAGTTTGATTTGCCAAATTGTGGTTTCAAAGGTTACACTTTATCCACCTCAAAAATTTTGCAGCCCAAATTGTTTAAATAAAAGAATGCCATGAAACAAAATATCAACTTTATTATAATCAGAATACAATAAATTTATATATCAAATGCAAATACAAATAAACCTCATGTGAGTGAAGTGCAATATGTTAATCCTTAGGTTGGTAATTCAAACTCAACCTAATTCATAGGTAGATGAAGTTACACTACTTTCAAAGAACTATTCTGCTAAGTGCTAACCTTGTTGGTTGTTATTTAAACCTTATCTAGAAGAAATCTTAATGAGATATGCGCCACTTGCCCTATTTAGTCTTCAACAAATTCAGTAAAACACACTGGTCATAAATTTAGTGAATTGTAGTAAAAGATCTTCCAAGATTAGATGCCAAGGAAATTGCTGTATACAATTGGATGCAAATTTGGCAGTAACTGTAACATTTGAAGGCAATGAACAATAAAACTACAACAAAAAGCAAGCCTCACTCCCAAAATTTTGAGTTCAGGTATGAATCCTCAACGAACGTAAATTTTGAATAAGAATAAGAATACCATAACACTTACGCATACCAAAACAAAAAAGTTTGGTAAAACTTGGGTCAATCGGACAGAGTATGCATATCTACATACATATATGCTATAAATGAACTTGATTTTAGCTGTGTCCTTTAATGCAACTGTGTCCTTCTATTAGCAGTATCATTAGCAATGTACTTAGTTTAGTTGTGTCCTTTTGTGTCCTTTACTTCTTGTTCTTTTGTGTGGGTTAGAAGATCCTGTAATGCAGCTGCCTATGTTGCAGCAAAATATGCCTTAGGTTCTAGTTTGTCTTTTTGTTTCTATAAGGATGATCTGTACAGATTCAGGCACAAAATTGAGCATTTGGACAAGTCCTATTTTGGCCTAAATCAAGCATTTGGAAAAGAAAAAAAAAATTCAGAAATAAACACAGAGACAGTATGTCACTATATTCTCAGTCTTCCATTTAAAACTAAAAATTTCATAAAGCCTAGTTTGAGTTAAACTCAAGGTCTAAGCTACGGATTCAATCAAAACTGTCATGTTAGAGAAAGGGTACTGAACCTACAGAAATGATAGGTGTTTTCCACCATTGGATTTAGCAAAAACTCAGATCTTAAACCATAACAAAGATAACAAGCCCATGTTCAGTTTGATAGTTAAAAGCAAAAGATACAGTCAGAAACTGAACAAAACAAAAAAAAATAAAGAAAAAGAATTGGCATCTTATTAATTTGTACAATATAGCTCAGAACCACAAAAGCAGAACAGTCAGAGAGAACAGCACAATAAAGTTTGAAGCATGAAGTACAATAGAAAGGTTTGATGTGTTGTGGACTTGTGGGTTTACCTTTGGCTTGGAAGTGAAGACTCACCCGAGTTGGCTGTGGACATGACTCAAGTCTCTCTCTCTCTCTCTCAGTTTCTTTTTCCAATTTCCTTCAATACACAGGCATTCTCTAGCCATTTATGGTTAGCTCTCGTCTTAATAATTGAAAGACATACCTTTATGACTTTCTCAAACACATCTAATCTTTCTTTTCTTTTTTTTGATAAAAAACACATCTAATCTAATCTAGTCTAATCTAATACTACTATATATACAATTAAAGCTATTCTGCCACGTAGGAAAAAAAACCATCTAAAAATCTGTCACGCTTACAATTAAAATGCGAAACATTATACTGTTTTAGCAACACTAAAAACACTTAAAATTCGTTCAGAAGCCTTGATAAGGTGATAATAGAGAAAGAGACAAAGTTGGTCGGAACTAAACACAAACCAGGAAAATAAATTTCACCCCATTGTTTCAATATTCATTTTAACTTCCCTTCGATCTGACTTTTTGTTTGTTCATGGCTTAAACGCTGCCCCCATCTCATCTCAGCCAAACCCATCAGTCCATCACCTCTTCTCTCTTTTCTCTCTCTGTTCATAGTCTCTGCCGCCTCAAGTCTTGGCCTCTAAAGCTTGGTACGTTTTTAATCTGTGTTTTTTGTAATAGCTGATGATAATGAATGTTGCATCAATAGAACCGATAAATTTTAGGCGGTTAGAAAATCTGCAATCAACATTCGACAAAAAGGGTATGTGTATACCTCTGTTTTTCTGCTTTTGGTATCACATGAATGGACAAAGCTTTTTGGGTTCTCAAGAATCTTTTTTCCCATTGGGTTTTCTCCAACATGCATGTTTATTTTTTCTTGATTACTGATACTATGCAGGGAATATTAGTTCTTGGGGTGTGCCTCTCTTTTGTTTTTCATGAGTATGATACTGTGATCTTTCTCATTGTTGTGCCATTAGCTGAGAATATCATTTCTTTTCTTGACGAAATGTTTGAGTTGAATTTTATGGACAATTTATTGATTCGCTAAAGATATTGCATTGGGTTCAGGTTCTATCTGCAGATAGCCACTTGAAATTTGAATGATGGGAATATGAGTTGTTTCTCCTCTTGGAAGCCCATTTAGTAGGTGAGGAGGAAGTTTGGCTAGGATGGTGTATTGTAACAGTAGATGGTGAACAGTTTGTGGGATGTCATGATTAGTGTTGGGCTATTGGGGAAAATCACTTTTGGAACTTTAAAAAGCTTTAAGCAGTGGTTTTTTTTTTTTAAGTCCCAGCAAGTGGTGGTTATTAATATCATCTTTTCTATAAATAGGATTAAGCTTCACTTTGTTATTCCCTTTACCGTTTTTAAACTTACGATTTTCTATCTTAAATGGGGTTATAGGTTTTCTTCTCTAGAATCAAACTTGCAGTCTTAGATAGTAAATGAAAGTTTTGAGAATCAGGTCCAACATATGCAAGAACCCAAATTAAGGTTTGTTCTAAACTTTCTTATGCAATTTTCAAATTTAATATGGTCTTTTATTTGAAGATATGAGAGTTGATACTTTTAACCAATATATTAGTTTTCCGAGTGCCACCATATTCATTTGCCATTCACCAATTATCATAATCTTAGTTTGCCTACTGGCTATTGCAGTATGAGTACATAATATCTTCTAGATTCACTCTATTGGGCCTATATTCATTAACTAATTTGAAGAAGTTTTTCGTCCATTTTCCGTATCATTACCATTGTATCCTTGCACATAATGATAATGATTTGAACCTTTTTGGCTAATCTCATGTAAAAATGATTGTTCAAAGTGCCTATGTATAAATACTTTTGGAGTCACAATTGGTTTGTAGATGTCATAGACTTAATTTTAAGAAGTCACCATACTAAGAGCAGTTATATGTTTAGACTATGTAGTAATTCTTTTGTCTTCTAAAATTATCAATACTTATCACAGCAAATAATAAGGGAACTTTTTTAGTAACGCATTAATGTAGCCTAAGTTGTTTGTTATCATTTTCAAGTCATAGTATCTTTAAATAAACTAAATAGTTCTCATCAAAAAAAAAAAAAAAAGTTTTAATATTTATTTAAGACTAAAATGCAAAATTGATATTAAGTTTTTTCAGATTTTTTTTTCAATTCTCTAACTTTATTTTTATTTATTTCAATCCTCTAACTTTCAAATTTATTCAACAAAGTCAACTTTGGTTATATATTGTGGTTAATTTTTCAATTTTTTTAAATTTTTCTTCAAATTTATTAAATTAAAAAATTTTAATTAATAATTAAAAAATATTTTCTAGATTTTTTTTTTTTTCAAAAAATTTTAACAAATGTTTACAGAAAAACCTTAATCGAGTAATAAACACGTTTGCTGCCTCGGTGTGGAGAGGCAAATGGGGAAGAAGCGAGACCGCCGAGTCACACCGAGTTCGAATTCGAATAAAGGAGGAGAGCAGCGAGTCGAACTCGGCGACTCGGCCTCGTCGAATCGCAGGCTCGCCATTATCTTCGTCCTCTTCTTTGTCGTATCTCCCGCCATTTCCGTACTCGTATACCGTATAAAATACGCCACGACTACGAAACCTCCGGACTCCTACGTATTCCAACGAGGCCTCGTCAAAGCCGACGTCGATTTCCAAGAAATCCTCGCTGTGAGTACTACTGTACTAAGCAATGTTTGGTTCCTCAGAAAATTTTAGAAAGCAAACTCTTTTTTTCCTGGATTTTAGTGATTTAGGTTTTGAGCTCTTCTTTTCCTGGATTTTTTCTCAGCAACCAAACAGATTCTGCTTCAATTTTTGTTGTGAAAGAGAGAAAATTTTAGATTCTTGTTCATAAAAAGTATGTATCTAATTTTTTATTGTTATATATGAAATTCAGGAGAATTCAAAGGTTTCGGAGAACACGTCACACCGACATTATACGTATCCTGTACTGGCTTACATTACTCCATGGTATTACTCATTGCTCTGTTTTGTCATTTTCATAGTTTGGGATGAAAATGATATGTGAAATTTCATGTAATTGTGCCTTTGTTTTCATTTCCCTATGGTGTCATTCATAGCAGGAACTAGGGGCCAAGTGAGTGTTCTAGAGTTTGATTTAGGGCACTTCACTTTTTTTGGATTTAGGGAAAAGAAAAGAAAAAAAGAAGGCAAATTACAACTTATGCAGTTGTGGTTAAAACTTGAGTTGCCTATTAGTTTGAAATTTGACACTTTGCCCTCATGAGGTTTGACCAAAATTTAAAATGCCTATTTGTGGTTTGAAATTCCATGATGCAAGTGTTTCACTTGTTTTTTTTTTTTTTTTTTTTTTGATCTTGTATTTTTATGCTTTTTGTGTTTTTGGAGGAGAGAGTCTTAAAAGTAGAGCAAAATTACATATTTAGCCACCTTTTTAACAAAGGTGGGTTATGGAACTCTAATTGAGCTATCCTTAGGTGGATAAAGTGTCAAATTTCAAACCATATGTAGATAACTTAAATTTCAACCAAACCACAGGTGGGTAAAGAAAATATAGTTTTAGTTTTATATATAGTGCACGGCTTTGTTTTTAATGCATCACTAGAAATGGGGAGTGGATTTGAGTTGGGGGAACAAAAAAGAGGTAGATGAGGACCAAAAATAACATTAGTAGTAGTTAAAAGAACATGTCAAATAAGGAAGTAATGGATACTATGATTTCGAATGGAATTGAATGGAGGAAAAGAATACATGTGGTTGACCTGACTAATCTTGTTGAGGAATTTTTTTTTTTTGGGTTGAATGTCGTCGTTGTTGTTTGTCTGTTTTTTTTTTTTTTATATTGAAACTTAGTGTTGTGGAGCTGTGCAGGAACTCTAAGGGCTATGAAATAGCAAAAAGGTTTAATTCCAAGTTTACACATTTATCACCTGTCTGGTATGATTTGAAGAGGTAAGCTCCCAAATTTTAAATTTTGGCCAAGTGATGAAAGTGGGTTGTTGGCAATCTTGTTAGAGCCACTCAGTTGGTCATGATAGAATTGTCGGCTAAATACAATTAAAAATGAACCAACTTGTGTGTGTAAGATTATTTTTTGTTTTCTGGGCGGGGGGTGGTTGCTTTGGGTTTGATTGTCCCTGACATCATTATTGTAGGTAAACTTATCCAAAAAGGGGAAAAAGAATCACATATGTAGGTGGAGCAGTATCTTCTAAATCCTCGTGGATATTTAAGATGTCCGTGCTTTATTAAACTTAAGAACTGCTTATTCTATCACATTGTTGTATGAGTTTCTTTTCATTCTTTTTGTTGCCAGCCAAGGGACGGGATTAATACTTGAGGGGAGACATAATGCTGATGTTGGATGGATCTCAGAGCTTAGAAGGTCAGGAGATGCTTGGGTATGGCAAATAAATTCTTTTTTTTAATTTTTTGTTTTATTTTATTTTTTATTTAGGCCCTTTCTTCCTTCAGGAAATTGACAACTAAATAGGTTTGATAATTTGATGACAACACATTGCACATGTCTTGACAATGAGCTCTATATCAAATGGCATCACCCCCCCTATGTGAATGGGGTGAAGGGTCAGGTTTTGGGTTAGCATCCATTGGACTTTAGCTTACCAATCCAAGAAAGAAGTCTGCATGTGTCTTTTGTCCAATTTATTTGCTATATAATTCAGTTGAGAGGTTATTCGAATATTGAAGTTGCAATAATTACAAATGATAAATGAATTTGGTGAAGCGTGTTATAAAATGAGAGAGGCTCCTTTACTTATATTAAAAAAAGGGAGAGACTACTTTGAGAGATTGTTAACCATGCAAAAACGGAGTTGTTGATCAGTTTTAAAATAACATAGTCCATTGTACATATATAAAAAATTGGTAGAATTTTCCTCCAAATTGTTTCAGAGGTAAATTCCACCAACCTATTACTTGATGATTTAAATGACCATACACATGTACTTTGATCACATAAGTCGCACCGGCGAATGCGTCGTTGGGGTCCTCTCTGGGTTTTTCCGGCGCGGTGGTGAACGACCCGAGAAAGCTTACTGGGCCGCCGGTGCCAGTCGAAACTCCGGCGAGCACGATGGAGGTTCCCGGGTCGCCGGTGACAACGGCGGCGCCGGCGAGTGCGTCAGCGGGGTCCTTTTTGGGGTTTTCCGGTGCGATGGTGACCGGTCGGAGGATGGGGGTCGTTACCCAAACTCCCATAGCTGGTTACGGCAAGACCGTTACTACCCATAACTCCTTCTCTCTTCTATCGGGTCTGGGTTGTGGGGAGGATCTCTGTTCAGAAGAGAGAGATGACCTTATGGTGGCTCCCGGTACGAAGGGAGGAGATTGTAGTAGTCCTGAGGTCGAGCCTGTGTTGCCGAGTCAAGTGGGTGGGCTTGAGTTGCTTCAGGATGGACCTGAGTTCTTTCATGGTGAGGAGGAGAATGGTTTTTTGGAATGCTCACCTCTTTCTAAATGGGATCCCAATGGACAGAAGGAGTTGGAGGTGTTCCAGGAAAGTGATGAGGGAGATTTTCAGGGGTCAGCGGTGGTAAATTCGGAATGGGTTTGTAGCCTGATGAATAATTTTTGTAGAATTGTGGGTTTTCCAATTGTGAAGCATGAAGATCAATGCCTGGCTCTGTTTCGTCTTCTCGAACAAGACTGTGTTGAGGTTGCCAGGTTTGGGTCTGCTAATGGTAATGTGAATTCCAAGCAGAAAGGGCTTAGGGAACTGAAAGGTTTATTTTCCTCTATTAATTATGATGGGGTAGCATCTAAGGGGAGGAACAAAGACCTCTCAGTAGGTTCGGGGGCGATTACTAGTTTTAAATGAATTTACGGCTATTATCTTGGAATGTTAGGGGATTAAATAATCCTCAGAAGCGAGAGGTTTGTAAAAATCTGCTTAAGGAGTGGAAGTGTGATATAGTTTGTTTTCAAGAAACTAAGATGTCTTCTATAAATTCTTTTGTGGTTCGAAGCCTTTGGGGTAGCCCTTTCCTGGATTGGGTTGTTCTTGATGCAGTCAACACTGCAGGGGGGGTGTTACTGGTTTGGGACAAGAGAGTTTTTGAAAAAGTTGATTGTGCTGTTGCGCGTTTTTCTGTTAATGTTTTATTCAAGGGGGTAATACATGATTTTGTTTGGGCCTGTTCAGGAGTGTATGGGCCTAATGAGGATTCTCAACGGGGTGCTTTGTGGGAAGAACTCTCAAGGATGCACTCCAAGTGGAATTCGGCATGGTGTGTTTTTGGAGATTTCAATACCATACGATATCCGAGTGAAAGATTTGGTTGTGAGGCTTTTACTCCGGCTATGTTTGCTTTTTCAGACTTCATTGAGGCGAATTACCTTGTAGACTTACCCCTTGAAGGGGCTTCTTTTACTTGGTTTAGAGATTCGGGTTCTGATTGTATGTCAAGAATTGATAGAACCTTGGCATCGGTGGATTGGGTGGATCACTTTGGAAACGTGTCTCAAAGGGTTCTCCCTCGTGTAGTTTCTGATCATTGCCCTCTGTTGGTGGTGGCGGGTAGTGTTAATAAAGGCCGTAGTGCCTTTAAGTTCGAGAATATGTGGTTGAAAGAAGAGGGTTTTGTAGAGAGGGTTCGGCAATGGTGGAATGGGTATTGCTTTTCGGGTTCTCCTAGCTTTATTCTGGGGCGTAAACTAAAAACTAAAGAGGACTTGAAAAAGTGGAATAAGGAGGAATTTGGGGATTTGGCATTTAGGAAGAAATGTCTTTTATCGGAGTTGTTGGGTTTGGATGCTAGGGAGGATCTATTAGGCCTTTCTCATGAGGATCAAATTCGTCGTACTCAGATTAAAGGAGAGATTGCACATCTTGCCTCTTTGGAGGAAATTTCTTGGAGACAAAAGTCCCGGTTCTTATTTCTGAAGGAGGGAGACAACAATACTCGTTTTTTTCATCGGGTTGCAAACTCTCATAGAAGAACTAATTACCTTCGGGGTATAGAGGTGGATGGTGTCCTATATGAGGATGAGGAAGAGGTGCGGTCTAAGATGGTCCACTTCTATCAGAGTTTGTACACTGAGTCAAATTCTTGGCGCTCTTCTATGGATGGATTAGAGTTTTCTAGCATTGGAGAGGACGAGCGTCTTGAATTAGAGAGGGTTTTTTCTAAGGAGGAGGTGGTAAAGGTTCTTCAAGAGATGGAGGGTGATAAAGCCCCAGGTCCTGATGGTTTCACTATGGCTTTTTTTCAAAAATGTTGGAATGTTGTGGAAATAGATGTCATGGCTTTCTTTGATCATTTTCATAGGAGTGCAGAGTTTGTACGGTCTCTAAATGCTTCTTTTCTATCTCTAATTCCCAAAAAGAATAATGCTTTGAATATTAAAGATTTTAGACCTATTAGCTTAATAGGCAATGTGTATAAGCTTTTGTCCAAGGTCTTAGCTAATAGATTGAGGCGGGTGTTGGATAATCTTATTTCGGAGTCTTAAAATTCTTTTGTTGGTGGCAGACAGATTTTGGATTCAGTGCTTGTTGCCAATGAATGTTTAGACAGTAGACTTAAGGGTCGCACTTCGGGGGTGGTGTGTAAGTTAGATATTGAGAAAGCTTATGACCATGTGAATTGGGACACTTTGTTTTATCTGCTGGAGAGGATGGGATTTGGAGAGAGATGGAGGAGATGGATAAAGACTTGTGTCTCTACCGTTCGCTTTTCTGTTTTGGTTAATGGATCTCCTGCTAGCTTCTTCGGTAGCTCTAGAGGTCTTAGACAAGGCGATCCTTTGCCTCCCCTTCTTTTTCTTTTGATCATGGAGGTCTTAAGTCGTATCATGAAGAAAACTGAGGAAGGTGGTTTCATTCAGGGTTTTCATGTGGGTTCTATTAATTCTACTGGTATTCGTGTTTCTCATCTTTTATTTGCTGATGATACCATTCTTTTCTGTGATGCCTCTAGAGAGCAGATTTTATCTATTAGGCTAGCTTTGACTTGTTTTCAAGCTTTTACTGGTCTGAAGGTGAACGTGGGGAAAAGTGAAATTGTCCCGGTTGGGGAGGTGCGTTACATCCAGTCTGTGGCTAATATCCTTCAGTGTAGAGTGGGCAATTTGCCTATGACTTACTTGGGTATGCCATTGGGAACTCTGTATAAAACGCCCTCCATATGGAATCCGATCCTAGAGAGGATGGAAAAGAAGCTTTCAGGTTGGAAGCGGCTTTATTTGTCAAAGGGTGGTAGACTCACCTTGCTGAGGAGTACCCTTTCAAGCCTTCCGACTTATTACCTTTCCCTTTTCACTATCCCCAAAGCTGTGGCAACTAGATTGGAACGCATTCAAAGGAACTTCTTATGGGGTTCATCAGTTGAGTGTTTCAAATATCCCTTGGTGGCTTGGGAAAAGGTTTGCTTACCCCGCGAGATGGGTGGTTTAGGAATTCGGAAATTGGTGCCTTTTAATCAGGCTCTCTTAGGGAAATGGCTTTGGAGGTATGGTCATGAAACCTCTCATCTGTGGCGTAGGGTCATAGCCATGAAATACGGGGAGGGAAAAGGGGGTTGGTGCACTAGAGCTTGTAGTAGGGCTCATGGTTGTGGGTTATGGCGGAGTATTAGTGAAGGGTGGGAAACTTTTGCTAATCATTTCTCTGTTGTGGTGGGGGATGGATCTCGTACTCTTTTTTGGCATGATAAATGGACTGGGGATGTCCCTCTTAAAAGTCTTTATCCTCAATTATTTCTATGTTCAGCTAATAAGGAGGCTTGTATTTCTGATGTGTTAAGCCCTTCAGTGGGTGATAATGACAGAGTGTGAAGTTTAAGATTTCAGAGGGAATTCAATGATTGGGAGTTGGCGGCCTCCTATTCTCTTCTTCATTTCATCCAAACCCGAATCCCTAGGGGTGGAGGGTGTGATAGGCTTTGTTGGGATCTTAATGGCAGTGGGAAGTTTGATGCTCGATCTTTCTATCATAAGATTCGTAATGCAGCTCACTCCACCTTCCCTTGGAAGGGTATTTGGAAAGTTAAGGTTCCTAAAAGGGTGGCATTTTTTATGTGGACAGCGGCTCATGGTCAAATTCTAACATTGGATAACCTTATGCTTCGTGGGCGCCCTATGGTGAATCGATGTTATTTGTGCTGTTGTGATGCGGAATCTGTGGATCACTTGTTACTTTCTTGTCCGATAACTCATTCTTTGTGGATGCATATGCTCCGGTTGTTTGGGATCGCTTGGGTCATGCCAGGTTCAGTTGAGGACTTATTATTCTGTTGGTTTCATTGGCTTGGGAAGCATAGTTCTGATATATGGGATTTGGTCCCAGGCTGTTTAATGTGGACTATTTGGTCTGAACGGAATCGGCGGGCCTTTGAGGATGAGGAGAAAACTGTGGTTCAGTTATTTAAGTTTTGCCAGAGGACCCTCTTCGATTGGTCTCATTGTTGGGGTTTCTCGGATTGTTCTACCCTTACGGATTTTATTTCTTCTATTAGAATAGTTTAGGGGCTGCTTTTTGTCTTGCTGTTTTGTTTTTCCATTGTTCACTACCGTGAACTCTTTTTGTTTCTCTTACTTTTCTTTTCTAATAATATTCTCTTCTTACTTATCAAAAAAAAAAAGTCACTAACTTATCTATATGAGGCTTCCAAATAAATCACATGAATAAAATAACACTTGGTTTAATTTTGTCACATAATGGGTTGGAGAAGATTGCTCCAAAACTAATTTGGAGGAATATTTTCTTTTAAAAAAATTGACCCACACGCACTTATTATAAAAAAATGAGCCACACTTGTTGATAATCTTCTGAAAACCTAGATTAATTGTCTAATCATTATTAATGATATATCCTTGGGATATAGGTTTTACCCAGAGTTGTTCTGGAAGCATTTCCTGTAGAATTGCTTATGAGGAAGAAGCAAAGGGATAAAGCTATTAAACTTATTGTAACAGAGTGCAAGTAAGCCTCTATTTCATACATTTCTGGATACTTTTAAGCATATTAACCCATGTTCTAATGAAAAATGATTCATTTTCTGCATGTGAGAAAGGAATGCTTTGGTTCGTTTTGATTCATCTTAAGTTTGATTCACTCCTTTTTTTTACTGTTACCTCTGGCTTCCTTCTTTAAAAAAAAAAAAAAAAAAATCAGTTTTAGTTCTCATTTTCAGCTTATTGATTATCAAATGTGAGAACAGGGTACTTGGGTCCTCGAGGACGAGAAGAATTTTGTACTATTGCAAACATACACATTAAAACTAGCATGGCATAGAGTTGGGTTCAGAAGTATTCAATTGAACCCTATTCCAATCTGTGCACATGTTTTGTGTCGTTCCTTTTTTGGCATGACTCAATCAATGCATGCATTTAACAAAATGAATCATAAGTCTATAAATACCTCAACAACAACAATAAAGCCTCAATCCCAAAATTTTAGGTTTGGCTATGGATCTTTGACAACTAATTGGGATCAGCCATATGCATTCTTCTCTACCTTTCTATCTTATCTAAAATCACACACTCTTAATCTCATATCCTATATTTCCTTGTATTTCCAATTTTCCATCTCAACATTCTCATTTCAGCTAAATTCATCCTAAGTGACAAAAATTAAAAAAGGGTGAGGGCACTGCAAACAGGGTGGTTGAATTGGGGTTAATATCTATTAGTCTTATCTGAAAGTAAGCATATAAAAAACTATATATGGGTATTTAGAATCAGCCATGGCTGAACTTAATAAAACAAAAGCTAGAAAATTAACTCTATATGGGTTTCATGTAGCTGGAGAGGTCATTTTTGAAGCTGAAAATATGGTCATTTTGGAGAGTTTCTTCCTCATGCTTACTTTCATGTCTATAAACGGAATAGTATGGTTGCATGTTTGGTTGTTAAAGAGCATTCTTTTAGTGACATTAAGAACTCTTTTCTACTCAAATTGTATGCTTGGATGACAGAGTCATATCCCTCTATAGTTGATCGCTTTCTGGACTTCATCGATACTATATGTGTTAATTTGGCATCTTTTTCTTTAATTTTATTTGCCTTTGCTTCTGTTTTGTTATTTTTTCTCTTTTCTTGTAAATATACCTTCAGTGTTTTGGGTGACATCCTTATAATGATTTATTTATGTGAAGAAAGGGAGCGGAGAATGTGATTAACTTGTTCATACCTAGGGCTGGGTGTTTAATGAATTATTTATGTGAAGAAAGGGAGATCCATTGTGCGGTTTCAATGATTTAGGTGGCCAATGGCAGTCTACTGAAATTTGAAATGAATATTTTTAGCCTACATTCAAATCCCCATGCACAAGCGCATGTGTGACAGAGTGAACGAGAGAGTTGCGTCTTACTCCTGTACTTTTGATAGGGTTCATTTCTATTCGTGGAGAATGTGATTAACTTGTATATACCTAGGGCAGGGTGTTTATTGTAAATAATTTTTGTAGTTTGTGCCTGTGATTGGGTCAAGGATTTTCTTTTTCTTTTTTTAAAATAAAATAAAAAGAACTTTGTTATTTATTTTTATTTTTTTTTTTTGTGTGGATTTTCTTATATTTAGGGATATGGGATATGATGGTATTGTGCTAGAAGCTTGGTCAAGGTGGGCAGCTTATGGTATCTTGCATGATCCAGAAATGCGTAATTTGGTACATTTCAAACTTTCTGCTCCTTATGTAATAATTTTTCTTTAAGGTAACATACTTTTATGCTTCTTTGGTTTCAATTTCTAAAATTTTTGGTACTAATCTTCAAAATAGTTTATGGACTCCTTGATTGTTTCAATAATTATTCAAGTTGTTTTTAATCTCTATTTTCAGCAGAAAATTGAAAGAAATAAACAATAAAATATTACTTTAAAAAATTTTCTGTCATTGTGTTGCATTGCCTGTTGATTCCTCTCATCTCTCCCCCACAATGCAGGAAGAGAAAATTTTTTTTGGGGTGAGTTTCTCTTTTTGTCTTGGACCCAGCATTCAAACCTTTCGCTATTTCAAGTATATGAGATTTAATGTTTTTTGGGTCTAAGTATTGGGATTTCTCTGTAACTTAAAGATATGAATACGCCTGCTTCACAGATAGATTTGAAGTCTTTTTGTTGTATGAATCTTTGAGCATATATCTTTTCTCAAATTACCTCTCTCAATTTGCGGTGAATCAGTAATGTTGTTTGCTGGACATGAAAATATTTTGTTTAACTTTTTGCTCTTTACTGAGGGATCCTTCTTATTTTGCAAGCCTAGGCACTACAGTTCATAAAACAGCTTGGACATGCACTACATTCTTTGAGCTCAGCAAGGAATGATAAGCAACAGTTGCAGTTGGTCTTTGTTATAGGTCCACCACATTCAGACAAGCTCCAAAAGCATGATTTTGGCCCAGAAGATCTTCAGAGCTTGAGCAATGCTGTAGATGGATTCTCACTAATGACCTATGACTTTTCAAGTCCTCAAAATCCAGGTCCTAATGCACCTCTGAAGTGGATTCGTTCCACACTACAGCTAATCCTTCGTCCCACTGGCAATAGCGCTCAGGGCCCTGCCCACAAGATATTTCTTGGCATCAATTTCTATGGAAATGATTTTGTCCTAGCAGGAGGTATTTCTTTTGTTCTTGCTTCTTTTCCATTTTTTTTACTTGATGGTTTTAGAGGAGCTACTCATTTTCTGTTGCACTTGTTTCTTTATTACTTTTTAGTCTTTCGTAAGTCAAAATAATTTTATTCATGAGAGAAAATAGTTCAAATCACTCTTAAAGAATTACAATATAAAAATTGAATGACCTTTTGAAAAAAAAAAAGGGATTCTGTCCAAGGTAGCCATCTAGTCATACAAAGATCTCAACGAAAACCAAAAAAAAAAGGATGGCATGATGAGGACATTTAACACTGTCAAAGTTCTACTTTTCCTCTTGCCAAATTGTCCAATCTATTTTGATTGGTAAGTTCCACATTCTGTGGGTCTTGAACTCATGACCTTGCTTATACAGGAGGAGGAAGTGCTATTTGTGTTAGAGCTCATTGGCCAAATTGTTTACAATACACATAAAAGAATAACCTTCGAGATTTTAACTCCAATTGAGAGGAAATCTTCCTTGCCAACCATCCTACACTCAAAAATCTTCCGTCCAGATTTTTGAGTTACATGTTGTGCATTAGATCACTTTTCTATCCAAATTTTTGAGACAAGTTGTGCACATGACCACTCTCAGTCCTCTTAATTAACAAAAACGGGATGGAAGGAGCAATTTCTTTAAAGAGTAAAAGTTCAAATTGAAGCTCCGTAGGGTCAGTTTGCAACAGCCCAAAGTTGAAGGGGTGTGTTTGCATTCCTCACCCCACCCCCCCCCCCCCCCTCTCTCTCTCCTGCAACACACACACAACCCTTTATAGATAAAATTCGTTTTTAGTTTCTCATCTTACAAAATAAGATTATCCTCCATATCTTGACATGTTATAAGAACTGCAGGGTTGGGTGGTGGAGCTATTACTGGCAGGGATTACCTCTCATTGTTGGAGAAGCACAGGCCTTCATTGCAGTGGGAAAAGAACAGTGGGGAGCATTTGTTCTTTTATTCCAATGATGACAATATCAAGCATGCAGTTTTCTATCCATCATTATTGTCGATTTCTATGCGACTCGAGGAAGCTCGTTCATGGGGATGTGGCATATCAATTTGGGAAATTGGACAAGGTCTGGATTACTTTTTTGATCTTCTGTAAATAGTGCACTTTTGCTCTTTACATTGTAGACAACACTGGTAATTTGCTTTCTTCTTGCAAAAACGTCATTTGTGTCTACAATCTACATTTACAAATTTCAACTGTAAGATATTTTTTGTCACTACCCAATTAATTCAAAGAGTTCTGATATGCCCTATTGTAGATTTATAGTTGATCTTATTGCAGCTACTATCCGCTTGGACACCACGTTTCTATGAATAACACGGTTGCTTTTGATTTATAGTTAATTTCTTTGTCATATGCTTTAAACTTGGTGATCCACTCCACTCCAATTGATATTACATGGCTCTGAATCATTTATACAATTGAATGGCTTTGTCTATCTGTCCGTGCAATCATTACGGCAAAATGCTGGCCTTAAGGTGCTTTACAGCCCTGCAAATGAGATTAGCTCAATTGGCACCTCCTTCTTTTATAAGTTTTGGATGAAGGTGAGGTTGTGGGTTTAAGACACACCGAGAATTCGTCTGTAACTTACCGATTGACAAAAAAGAAAAAAGGAGTACTTTACAGCTCTCAATTGCTACTGCCTTCTTGGCCATCATTTGGATTCCCTCTAGTATTGGAGCGCCTGCATTTTTATGAGCCTGCCTGCACCATGGATTTAGCATTCAAGCAATGATTGTAATCTATCAAATATGTTGACCTTGCATATGAAAATGTTTATATTAACGTTACAAGTTGACCATCAATCAAATGAATGATGCAGCGCTTGCATTTGGATGGGTTTATCTTCATAAGCTTATTTTGTTTATCAAGCAAACATAAAGTTGTATGTACCTAAAAAAATGCCATGCTTTAAAAAGCTGTATGTTTTGTTTTAAGATAGAAATAAGGTCATTAAGCAATCTTTTTTTGCTTACATAATTTCATTATGAATTTGAAATTAATTGAATAGCTGTTAGTTAAGCTTGTTGTAAGTAACAGACCTACCAATCTAGTAGGTTCTTTTTATTTTATTTTATTTAGGATGAGGATATCTTGTTGTGCTCACTTAAAAAACGTGACTACTCTCCCGGGTTTTAGACAATTCCATCTACTCTTTTTCTTTTTTTCTTTTTTAAATCATTAATCTAAGTCAATTGGGCTGTGTCCTAAAAGCCCAGAAAGTAAGCAAATACGGCTCAAATAAGGGCCCAAAGAGAAAGAAATACCCATGAGGGACAAAAGATAGCCCATTGGCCCACCTTAGGGTATGGGCAGTGTATGGGAGACAGCCAAGAGATAATCCTCCTGAGGAATTATAATGGGCCTTGAAAAGGCCCAAGAAGTATAGCAAGCCCAAAGAAGCCCACATCATTTCTATACAAGATAAGCACGGATAAGAAAGCTCCAAACTCAACAAAAAAAAATAAAAGAAAAAGAAACGGGACAAGGCCAATCAGAATCGGCAGAAAACGTGTGGGAAAGAAGAGACAGAACACAATTTTCCCATCGTTGTTTGAAAACTAATGGGTTTTTGTGTACGTGAGAGAGAGCTGAGAGTTGGGTGTTAGAACTTAGAAGTTAGAGCTGAATGGGTTTGGCTTTTTAGTTACTGTCAGATAAGGGAACGTTTTTAAAAACAAAAAACCAAAAAAAAAAAAAAAATTAAAATACAAACTATTTTAAAGAGCTTTCGATTGCACTTTTATCATTAGGCCAAGATATCAAATAATTTTGGGGTAGTTACACTTTTCGCCCTTGAGATTTAGAGAAATGACAATCCACCCAAAACTTGAAGAGAAAAAACACTCCCTTGAGATTTGTCATTGAAGTTTATCGATTATTTTTTTTTACTAACCATGATTAAACTTTTAAAGAAATTCTTATAAAATTTTAGAATATTTCATTACTAATGTAATCAAAAGGGGATTTTAAAAATATATATTTATAAGCAAATGGGGGGAGTGTTAATTTCTTCACATCTTAAGAAAAAAAAAATGTTTTTTCCTTTTAAGTTTTGAGTAGAGTGTCATTCTCTCAAACCTCAAAAGAGGGGAGTGTAATTACTCCATTGATTTTTAACATAACACATGTTAACACATTTTACACTCTTCTCTCTCTCTTAGTTTGGGTTTGATTTAATACTTAATTATTTTGGAAGTAATATCAAAACAGAATTTTGGCTATGCTAATTAAAGATTAGCATTCGGTCAATTTCGGTTCACTTCATCTATTCGGTCCAGTTCGGTCTACTCCGATCCACTTTAGTCTACTTTAGTTCAATTAGGTCCATTCAGTCTACTTCAGTTAATTCAGTAAAATTCGGTCCATTTGGTCTACTTCGGCCAACTTGGTCCGGTTTGGTCCAATTTGGCCCATTCAGTCCACTTAGGTCTATCCAGTCGAACTAGGTCCACTTCAATCTTTGGGTTAAAAGTACTATCAATTATTTGAGTAGTATTAATTGTAATTATATGATTAGTTTTGGGGTTATCATAATAATCTCCTTAAGAGAATGAGAATTTGAATAATAACTTTGAAACATAAAAATTTTAATTGTACCAAAAGAAACTAGGAAATATAATACATAATATCAATAGTTAGAAGAATATGGACCATTTCAAAAAAATAAAAATATCAATAAAAAAACATCAAAAATGATAAATTATATTGTGGGGTCCAATAATTTATGGGTCCGGCCCACACGCTTATAGGAAGCCCACAGGTTTTAAACTGAAGGAGGCCAGGGCCCAAGCTCGAAACTAGGAAACATAAAAATGGCCAGAAGGCATAGCCGAGGACGGTTTCGTCCTCGGCAGGCCCAAAATCTCGGGTAGGAGTGAAACACGAGTACGCTAGAAAGATCAGAAAATATCCTGGGGAAGTTGTCTTTAATACCCTTCCCTGACATGACACTGCCCCTAACAGAGCCGGGATCTTAGGCTTTATGGATCATCTACAGCAATTTTTGGACTAGACTGATGGGACAGATATCTGCCCAGGAGAGATCGACCCTACACGTGGACGAAGGACAACGAACGTAGGCTAGTATAAAAGAGAATGTTATGTGACCAAAGAGGGGGGGATCCATGGAGCTCCTGAAAAAGAACTCGATGAAAGAGAATGTCTGAAGAATATACGCCGGACATCACCTAAAAAACCCGCCGACGGGCAATCGGGGACAACACCACCGCTCCTCGGACACTATCCGAGGAGCCAGATCCTCCCCAATACAAGATTGAAGGGCCTGAACATCCAGCCCAAAGCATCGCCTCATGCTGGTTCGCCTAAAGTCCGGCCCGAAATGTCACCCTATGATCAAACGCTGGCCTTTCAAGCCCACTCTCTACAAATATTATTGTGAGGGACCTTCCGTGTGCGAGCCCAACATCGTTGTTGGACCGTTAAAGATTTTGTGCCCTCACAATTGGCGCCGTCTGTGGGAAGGCTTGTGCGTTGGCGTAGGAGGTGTTTGAGTCAACTCTCTGGCCAGCTGAGGTTTGCGGGATTCCCCCCATCTCCGGCGACATGCAGTCGTTGCTCCGACCCGAATTTTTACTAGGGGCTACGCCCTGCAGTGTCAACAGCGCGAGCAGCTCTAGGGGCTTCCGGCTACACGCCAAATTCCCCCCGCCATGGTCTAGGGGCTGATCTCCAACAAGTAATGGACAGAACCAAGGCCTTGCATGGTCCTCGGACCCAAGCCTATGGGGAAACCAAGTACAAAAAAGATATCTTACAAGTAATGGACAGAACCAAGGCCTTGCATGGTCCTCGGACCCAAGCCTATGGGGAAACCAAGTACAAAAAAGATATCTTACAAGTAATGGACAGAACCAAGGCCTTGCATGGTCCTCGGACCCAAGCCTATGGGGAAACCAAATACGCCAAGGAAAAACCAGATACACAAAAGCATGATCGGAGTACCCTACTTCCCGTTCGATAGATCGGATGGATCGTGAGGAGGTCACCATTCTTGGGCGACATTTACGCGTTTATCACAGAAGTAAACAACTGCTACCCCGGTCAGTTTCCTAAGTTTGATTTATTACAAATTATCGATATAATGCCTGATAGTGCTGATTGATAAGAGTTGATTAGATCATGCTTCAAAGTAGCTTTGTTACAAATATTCTCAAAACACATACATAGAGCACATTCGTTCACAGAGTTGTATTGCCCAGTAGATTAACGCTTAGAACATGTAAATCAATTTCCATTTTTTATTATTACAACGAAGAAATAGTACAATGTACAATGAAAAGCTGGAATCAGCCTACGTCAAAGCTTACTACATAAGCAAGAAAAGAAAATACAAGAAAGCTGGAGAAAGCCGAGGAGGTATGTCGGAGGAAAGGTTGACTACAGCTCCGAGACCTTATTCTTCCCCCGCACCCTTACATGCCCATAACTCAGGCAGCCAAAGAGACCCAACTTGAACCTGACACCGTTGAAGAAAAGGTGCAGGGAGTTGGAGGTGGTGGGGCTTTCTCTAAATATACGCCTGCCGCAAAGCAGAGGCGCTGATGGGGAAAAACCCTTCTTCTGCCGCACCAAAACTCTGGCAAGGACAGAACCTGCTTCGGATTTTGACTGAAAGAAGGGAAGATTCCTTTCCCTCTCGGTGGAGATGGAGTACTCCCCTGAACTTGTGCTTCCTGTGCCCATACCTTACTGTTATAAGCCTCATGAAGACACGGTGCTTCTGCGGCGGAGGAAGTTCTTTCTTCCCAACCCTCGTTTTCAACATGTTATGTCAAGAAAGGAGGACTCCGGATATGGAAGGCGTGATGTAAGAGAAAACCAAAAGGAGGGGTGTATATATATAAAGCAACCTTTTCTCCCTCCTATTTATTCGAAAAGACAAGATGATGGCAGTCAACTCATGCAGCGTCCCAAGGAGCACTACAGACAAAGTGGTCTTGGCTCAACTTCCAACGTCAACTGTAGCCAAGAGACTCTAGGAGCCTCGTGAAGGCGCGCCTCGATCCTTGGGGCATCAGAGAAGTACTGCATGGCCAGAGTTTGCAGAAATATCTCTTAATCCGCGGGTTCATCGAATTCGCGGCCCAGGCCCGCTTTGTGTGAAGGCCCAGGGACACCCTGTTCGGCACCTAGGGAAATGCTCAATGAAAGGGAAGATCCGAACTCAAGGTCTTGGACAGAACCTAAGGCTTGCATGATCCTCGGACTCAAGCTAAAAGGGAAAACCAGGTACTAATGCAGACATTGGTCTTGGACAGAACCTAAGGCCTGCATAATCCTCGGACTCAAGCTAAAGGGGAAAACCAAGTACCGATGAAGACACAAGTCTCGGACTCAAGCCTAAGGAGAAAAATCAAGTACATAAGATAAAACACATAAGTCCTGAACAAAACCCAGGTTTTGCAAAGTCCTCGGACTCTGGCTGCTTGGGAAATCAATTGCCCGAATGAAGAAACTTCTCGGCTTAAATACTGGAAAAGGTTAAGGCCCGCGTATCATGGAGATGGCAGAACAACCTAATGATCGCCAACCTAAGGAGGCCATTCATCCGGTGGGTAACACGTCCTCGGATAACTACTTCTTACACCTTATCGAGCATTTAATGCCCATCACGGCTAATTTTAAGATAAGTCTCATTCCTCACTGGTCGGATTGTCATGTTGAATAATAGTTTTGTTAAAGTTATCGTGGCATCTTTTTATGAACGATTACTTTGGCCTTAGTTATTATTGACTCAAATGCTATGCTATTATGCCGAGCATCGCTTTCACATTTGTTAGAATATATAAACAAGGCATACGAAATAGAGTAACAATAACTTTTATTAATATGAAAAATTGTTACAACGTACAAGAAAGGGCTTAAACAAGCCTATACAAAAAATGAACTGCTAAAACAATAACAACATCCGTAATACAAATAAGTAAACCATCAGGTGTCTTCTGAACTCGCCTTCAAAGTCTCTCTGAAATCCATGCCTCAGTGCTGCTCATATCAGGAGAAGATCCTTATACAAAAATAATGAAGGACAAGGAAGAAGAATTGGAACACATGGAAGCACTTCAGCAAGCTCTTGTCACTGAAGAAAGCAAGGGAAAAAGAAGATGGAGGACATGAGCGGGAAGGAGGAGAAGAAGAGGGAAGCAATGAAAAGAAAGTAAAAGGAGCAAAAGAGGGAGAAGGGGAGCCATATTAGGTATGCTCTTGAGAGAGCGGATGGAGATGACAAGGGAGGTTTTCGACTCAGTCACACCAGAAATGGGGCGTGACGAGTCCCTGCTTCGGATTTTGGCTAAAAGAATGGGGAGGCAAATCTTAAGCCTCCGCCATCCTTGCCCCGACCGAGCCATCTCAAGTTTTATCGAGACATGGTATTTCTGGGAAAAGAAGGATTTGTTCATGGTGGATTACTATGAGAGAGTTATTATGGAATAGGGAGTAACCGGATGGAGGAAGTGGATTCTGAGAGGAACGAAAGGGATTCAGATATGAGAGTGTCACCCTCACTCTTCTCTCTTTATATAGGGAACAAAGAAGGGGGTACGTGACGCACTCAGATCCCCAGGGGAATCCAGAGTATAGCGCGCCGCTTCGTCCTCCCACATCATCAGAAACCGTCACATCTGGGAAGCCTCGTAAATGGGAAGGCATTAAAGACACGCTGCAGATAATCACGCAGTATAACGGCAACATGCGTAAATCCAGGAAAAACGCCTCGTATACCGGTGCGTTCCTCGTGGAGGGGAAGAGTCGCCAGAATTGATCAAGATCCGAAGAAAGTGAACGGCAGTAAGAGCTTGACATCATCAAAATCCACCTGTCCTACCATGACGTCGGACAGCAGGATTTTGAGGGGCTAATGTGGGGTCCAATAATTTATGGGTCCGGCCCACACGCTTATAGGAAGCTCACAGGTTTTAAACTGAAGGAGGCCAGGGCCCAAGCTCGAAACTAGGAAACATAAAAATGGCCAGAAGGCATAGCCGAGGACGGTTTCGTCCTCGGCAGGCCCAAAATCTGGGGTAGGAGTGAAACACGAGTACGTTAGAAAGATCAGAAAATATCCTGGGGAAGTTGTCTTTAATACCCTTCCCTGACATGACACTGCCCCTAACAGAGCCGGGATCTTAGGCTTTATGGATCATCTACAGCAATTTTTGGACTAGACTGATGGGACAGATATCTGCCCAGGAGAGATCGACCCTACACGTGGACGAAGGACAACGAACGTAGGCTAGTATAAAAGAGAATGTTATGTGACCAAAGAGGGGGGGATCCATGGAGCTCCTGAAAAAGAACTCGATGAAAGAGAATGTCTGAAGAATATACGCCGGACATCACCTAAAAAACCCGCCGACGGGCAATCGGGGACAACACCACCGCTCCTCGGACACTATCCGAGGAGCCAGATCCTCCCCAATACAAGATTGAAGGGCCTGAACATCCAGCCCAAAGCATCGCCTCATGCTGGTTCGCCTAAAGTCCGGCCCGAAATGTCACCCTATGATCAAACGCTGGCCTTTCAAGCCCACTCTCTACAAATATTATTGTGAGGGACCTTCCGTGTGCGAGCCCAACATCGTTGTTGGACCGTTAAAGATTTTGTGCCCTCACATATATATTTGTGAAAATAGATTGATGGAAATTACTTTTTGAAATTGTTTAATTTTTAGGGAGAACAAATTATATACAATAAAAAATTTAGAGAATAAATTATACATATTCAGTATGAGTTTTTATTATCATAATAATCTCTTTTAAAACAATAAAGAATTTGAATAATTTATATATATATATATATATATTTGCTTGAAGGTATAATAAGCCACATGCAATTCATTTAAAAGTAATGATTTTAAAACTAATGAGTAACATCCCTAAAGATTAGATTTGTATATTCATAACTTTCATGTTTAGAAAGACTTTTACTTAAATTTAGTCGGACTGAAGTTAACTAAAATGGTACGTTAATATGGCTTAACAAAAGTGTAGTAATAATAAATTCTATACATTAGGATTTTAGATATTACAAGTTTGAGATATATATATATATATATATATGTGGGGCCCGGCCCAAAAATGATGGGCTATTCCAAGCTCAGGCCCGTCCGAGGAGCGTCCTGTCCAACGAAAAGCCTCGTATGAAGCGCTATTCAACCCCAATAGCGCCAAGGAAAACTTTCCGAGGAGTAACTCCTCCTCGGACATCGTGAAGCCCAGACTAGAGACTTGCCCCAGCCACACCAGCTCGTCTTCCCAGCATATAAAATGAATTAAATTCGAAATATCTCACGGAAGGCTACCACCACATTAATTGCGCCCCAACCACCCTCTTGGCCGCATTAATGAGGAAAAGACCCCTGAACAGTACCGCCTTGGCCTCTGCAACTCACAAAGGGTCTGATGAGGGCGTCTGATGGGACAGGTGCTCGAGTGGGTGCTTGGATGATTAACAGGTGTAAGGCTGGGATGAAAAGGAGGAAAATATATAATGTAGGGGAGTCCCTCAAAGAAGGGGACGGATGGAACTGTAGGAGAAAGAAAGAAAAGAAATAAAATCAGATTGGAGGAGTCCTTCTTCACGTTCTTATTTTCTCTTTCTGCAAACAGTATACTACATGCATTGGACCTGTTAGTTTCACTGAGGCCAAGTTCTTTAACCCATTCTCTACAAATAATCATTGTGGGTTGCGCTTTGGGCCAGGGCCTGATCAACACGAGTTGGGCCAGGAAAATCGTGCAACCACAATATATATAATAAATTTATATTTAGAATAGGTGCTCTCAAACCAAACATGTTTTTTTTCCCCCTATATGTAAATGCACAAAAATAGACTGAAGTGGATCAGAATGGATTAAATTGGACCAAAGTGGACACAAATGGTCCGAATAGGACCAAACGAAATGAAGTGGACCGAATGGACTGAATAGGACCGACTAGGATGGAGTGAGCCAATGTGGAACGAAGTGGACTGAATAGAAGCGACTAAGAATGAATGTATAGATTAGGACCCAAGTGGACGTAATGGACTGAATAGGACTAATGTCAACTAAATAGGACCAAAGTAGATAGAATGGACTGGATAAGACCAATGTGGATCGAATAGAACCAAAGTGGGCACAATGGACCGAACAGGACTGAAGCAAACATAATAGAACCAATGTGGACCAGCTGGATCGAATACAATCAAAGTGGACTAAAATTTTGTATCACCAATATCTTCAGTATCACAATCTTTTGTTCTTGTGTGGCTTTGCCAACCACCACATTGAGACAGTCATTTCGACCTTGTCCACATGAACTAGTTTATTTTAGAATGACAAAATCTGTGAAAAGTGATCCAGCTCCAACTTATAAACTTAAAAGACAACCAAAATATTTATTTTAAAAAAATAAAAATTAGTTTAATTCCATGAAATATCCTTTTATTTCAATTAATACCGTCACAATTCATCCCCCATATTTAGAATACAACAGATGAGATCCAAATCAACTTCCCATGGAGGATTCACAAATTTAAACCTGTTACTACTTATTGAACCTGCCCATCATTATTATCACACTAAACAAGCTTCCAACTGATACTAGAACAAGGCAGCCAAGTTCTTGAATGTTATACATCATCTAAAGACCCGTAGCATGTGATTTGAGCAAGTAAAGCCACCATCAATCATAAGATTAGCCCCACTTACATACCGTGCTTCATCACTTGCTAAGAACAGCACAGAATTAGCCACATCGTCAACAGTCAATTCCACCCCCTGCAAGTTAGCATTCTTCCCAACAAAATCACGAAAACCTGCCATGGCATCCTCAGTTCTCTCATCCTCAGGCAAGTGAGCTAAAGCCAAGCCTGTCGCAACTGCATAAGGAGAAACACAGTTGACACGTATCCCATGTAGCCCCAGCTCAGCCGCAACATTCTTGGTTAGTCCTAACACGGCATGCTTAGACCCTGTATAGGGATGAGGGCCTAGGCCCCCGATGACACTTGCAACACTGCATAGAGAAATTATTGAGCCCTTCTTTAATGGGATCATAATACGAGCTGCATGTTTCATCCCGAGAAAGACTCCCTTCACATTTACATCAAATATCTTCTCAAACTCTGAAATGTCTGCATTGCGGATATCAGAACATGGTGAACCCGACAAGCCAGCATTGTTGACCATGATGTCGAGTGTACCATATTTATTGACTGTGAAGTCAACTGCACGGCAAACATCATCTTCTTTAGAGACATCACAATGGAAATAACAAGTGTTTAGTTCACCACCGAGGGTATCACTGACATGCTGGCCAAGCTTGTCCTGCACATCAACTATACAAACATTTGCACCATGTTTATGGAATAGGCGCACAATGCTCTCTCCAATACCTGTGGCTCCACCAGTGACCAATGCCACTTTCCCCAGTAATCTGAGGGGGGAAATCACATTGAAGATATTACATTATATGAAATCTAATATAATATGTTAGAATCTATGAATTTAACTATAAATAACACTGACGAAGTTTCTGGTCTGAGTTAAAGACTCAGAATTCTCTCAAAACCAAAAAGGAGCCAAACAAAACATAGCTATTAAAATGAAGCAATTCTAGAGAATATACTTCACTGACTTGATTATTAGTACAAACTTGGCTTTTTGAAAAAAAAAAAAAAAAAGAGTTTTCTGACATGAGTAGATCCTTCATATTTAGGATATCATTGAGTTGATTTAATATGCAAGAAAACACTCATTTTGAGATATTATCATATAAAGATTTTAACTTTCTAAGATCGTTGTGGTATCCGCCCATTTTCTTGACAGCTAAATTCTAGAGCATTATTATTGTCTTGCTATGGCAATCATGATTTTAAACTGATAGGCAGCTTAGGTTTGTTCAAAACTCTAGTCTTTTGGAAAGGTACACATCCTGTTAAACTTCAACATTATATTTCTGGTCCATTGCTGTGTGAGTATCACCAAGTTCCAAGATTTGTGATACACCATAGGTGAGACACTCCTATAAGGGCCTTGATAAGATTCAATCATTTCTTCCCAAAATAAAAACCTAATGTAAGTACCCTCAAATCCTCTAAAAAGCACATGCCTAAAAGAAAAAACAATCAAGTTTCCTTTTTGCTTTGACCATTAAGCCAACCAAACCCTTTTCCTATCCATGATGATGCTTAGCTCACTAATGCAAGACAGCCTAGGCTTCACCACAACAGTCTTACAGTAAACCTTAGGCTTCACCACCTAAGGGTAGTTTGAAATCACCACCAAACGTAAAAGCATTTTCACAAGGAAATCTTTGATTGATAATAATAGTCTCCATACAAAATAAATCATGGAGCTCTATAGCCTCGGGAATTAAAGAGATAAAGATAATAACTAATCCTAGCTGAACTCAAATACTAAATTAATCCCTATATAAGAACATCAAATTTAATCCCTATCACAACTTAATTAAATAATTAAAAACCTAAAATCTGATATAATCCAATTAAAATAAATTAAATATTGAAACAATTTCTGGTTGGGCTCCCGCATCTCACCTACATCAATATTAGCCAACCCCAATCTCTAATTTAATGAGCCATCCTGCAGAAGTGGGGCTTGGCCGCTTGGGAGCAGGTTCATGTTCTCTCATGTTTGATAAAATAATAAATGTAACAAGTGCTGGTACTTTAAAGGCTACCTTTTAAAAAATGATTTATGATCAATGACCTTGAATGGTCGAGGCAGAATCAACTTATCTTCATTCTTTTATCTTGCAAATGTGTTAGTTTTCTTCTGTCCAACAAGCTCAAGAATAATTATGTTTACCCATATGTGGGTAAAGTGCAATATTTTAACGAGGTTGGTAATTCACTTTCAACCTAATTCATAGGTAGATGAAGTTACACTTCTCCCAATGAACTTTTCTGCTAAGTGCTAACTTGGTTGTGTGTTATTTAAACCTTATCTAGAAGAAATCTTAACGAGATTTGGGCCAATTGCCTTATCAATTTCCGATCACATCTACTCTACTCTCCCTCACTCTCCCTCCATCCAATTCAACCCTAGTCTTCAATAAATTCAGTAAAACACATTGGTCATAAACTTAGTGAATTGTGCTAATAAGATCTCCCAAGATTAGATGTCAAGGAAATTGCTGTATGCAATTGGGTACAAATTTGGCAGTAACTAAAAACTTTGAAAACACTGAGCAATAGAGCAACAACATCAACCAATCTTTAGTCCCAAAATATTGAGGTCAGCTATGAATCCTCAACAAACATATATCTTGAAAAAGAATTAGAGAACCATGACACTTACACATACAAAACAAAAAAGCCCAGTAAAACATGGGTAAATCAGACTGAGTATGCATATGTACATACATATATGTTATCAAGGAACTTGATTTTTTCAACATGTACAGATTCAGGCACAAAATTGAGCATTTGGACAAAATCAAGCATTTGGTTAAAAAAACAAAATTAACGGAGAGAGAGTGTGTCACTATATTGTAACTGGCACCTCAGTCTTCCATTTTAAAGCTATAAATTTCATAAAGGCTAAAGCCTAGTTTGAGTCTGAGTGTCAAACTCAAGGTCTAAAGCTACGGATTCATTCAAAACTGTCATGTTAGAGAAAGGGTACTGAACCTACAGAAATGATAAGTATTTCCACCATTGGATTTAGTAAAAACTCAAATCTTAAACCATAACAAAGATAACAAACCCATGTTCAGTTTGATGGTTAAAAGCAAAAGTTACACTCAGAAACTGAACAAAACAAAGCAAGAAAGAATAAGAAATGGCATCTTATTATTTTGTACAACATAGTTCAGACCCACAAAAGCAGAACAGTCAGAGAAAACAACACAATAAAGTTTGAAGCATGAAGTACAATCGAAAGGTTTGATGTGTTGTGGACTTGTGGGGTTACCTTTGGCTTGGAAGTGAAGACTCACCGGAGTTGGCTGTGGACATGACTCAATTCTATGTTTCTCTCTCTCTCTCTCTCTTTGTGAATGTCTTTTTCCTATTTCCTTTTTTTGAAAAGCTATTTCCTTCAATATACAGGCATTCTCTAGATTTTTTATATAAAAAGATTAGCCTTAAATGGTTGGCTCTCGTCTTTCACCTTAGAGATTGGTAACGTGTTAGATATTACGGAAAAAGACATTCTTTAATTACTTTCTCAATTTGACATGCTTTTTACTACTTTCTAATTTCTATCAAACTTTATTATAAAAAAGAAACCTACATACAATAAAACTGTCACTCTCTTAAGCACTCACAACCCCTATATTCATTTTGTACTCTTTGGCCTTTTCCATTGCAACCTTAACCGAAACTGACACTTCCTATTAGTCCTAGACTCCTAGTTTTCCGGAGGATGCGCTGATTTGGGCTTGGACGAAAAAAGGTGACTTCTTGGTGAGAAGTGCATATCAGGTAGCATATAAGTGGCTGACCGAAGACAGTGGAAGAGGGGCAGGGGGTGAGGAGTCAAACCCGGGAAGAAAGGAAAAATTTTGGAAGGCCATTTGGGATTTAAATTGCCCAAGCAAAGTCAAAACTTTTCATGTGGAGGGCCTGTAAAAACATACTCCCTACAAACTATTGCCTTTGGCGTCGAAAGGTGTCCACGGACTTACCTTTGGGAGCGTTGGAAGTGGAAGCAAAGGCTTTTGAGTTTTTGAGGAGGGAATTTTGCTGGCTGGAGACCTCGGTTTGAGGGATATTGTACTGGAGGGCGACGCGAAACTGGTGATAGATGCACTGGCTGGTTGCTGCTTCCCCCCAAGCTCGATTCAAATGATCATTGAAGGTTTCCAGAGGTGGAAGTTCAATGTCCACGCGTGGCAGGTAAATCATGTGTGTAGGACAGGCAATTTTGCTGCCCATCTGATGGCTAGAAATGCCAAACTTGTAAATGACAGTGTTGTTTGGGTGGAGAATACTCCACCCATCATTGAATGTCAACTGATCAAAGATGTAACTGGTTCGGACTTTTGTCCAAATTAAATGAAAGTCTACTGAAAGTTTGAATATCCAAAAAAAAAGAAACTGGCACCTCCTTGGTGCCACCGCCACCAACACCTTCACCATTGGCATTTACAGTACTCTCACGAGAAACCTCGGTTCTGCTCAATTTTCGAAACCGGTTTTGATTGCATTGACTTCTTTTACGACTCCAAAAAGTCGGTTCGGGTTCTGGAGTGGTTTCTGGTGAATTTGGTGAAATGGGTTCTGAAGATTCAGCATTGGATTGGTTTGGAGAGGATGCAGTGGCAGCGCCACTTGTATGTGAGGTTGGTCACAGGACCACCCTCACTTACCAAATTTTATTAAATTTTATATAATTTTAGTTTCTCAATGATCACCCTAAAAAAATTTCCTAGAGCTGCCAGTGAGAGGATGAGAGCTTGAATGGTTTGAATGAATTGGATTTGTTGAGGTTTGTGGAGGGAAAGAAAGTGGGTTTTGAGGGAGAGATGGCGACCAAGAACGTTGAAGAGAAGCCATGGGTTGGCGTTTGAAAACTAATAGGTTTGTGTGTACGTGAGAGAGCTGTGTTGGAGGAGATTGTAGGAAACTAGCATTAAAAAACTAACTATTCAGTTAGTTGGCCCGGTTTGCAAACATTTTGTGTTAGTAACAACTCGAGCCTTAGAGGCTCGATTTAGGGCCTCTAAATCGACCCTCTAAGGCTTGGTTTACGTGGTTTGGCATGCCAAAATTCCACGTGGAGTACACGCGGAAATCGAGTGTCTGAGACTCGATTTCCACGTAGAAATCGAGTCTCATAGACTCGATTTCTACGTGTTCTCCACGTGAAAATCGAGTCTATGAGACTCGGTTTACTAAAAGTAAAATCGAGTCTCAGAGACTCGATTTTTATAGTTTCAAACCTCCCCCTCTCACATCTTGGTCATGTCCATGTTTTTTGTCTCTTTTGGGCGTGCAGAGAATATCTGACCAGCCAGTATGCATTGGTCATGTCTGTGTTTTGTTTTTGGGTGATTGGTCATGTCCATTTTTTTGTCTATTTTGAATGTGCAAAGTTTGTTAAAGCTTATAAAGAAAAGTCTGACCAGCACTGTTTTGGCATTGGTCATATCCGTGTTTTGTTTTTGAGTGATTGGTCATGTCCATCTTTATGTCTATTTTGAATATGCAGAGTTTGTCTGAGTAGCAATAAAGAAAAGTCTCATACGTCTGTTTTGAGTATGCAGAGAATATTTGAACAGTAATAAAAAAACTCTCACACAACCTCACACAACTCTCAGAAAATATTTTGACTGCCTCACACAACTCTCACACCTTCAGCAACTTCTATCACAGAACCTCTCTCAACAACTCTCACAGAACATCATACAACTCTCATACATCAGCAGCAAAACATTGCTCCTCTCACTCTCATACAATCTCAGCAGTATATTTGCTCATCCTCATGTCAAGTAAGGGTCTCCTCCTCACTCTCTAGTTGGTTGTTTAGTGTATATAGCTGCTTTAAAAAGTGTTGCTTGCATTGAATTTGTCATGCCATTTCTTGATAAAATATTTGTTTGTATTAAATATGTATATTTGTTTCAAAATATTAGTTTTTTTTTTTTTTGAGTAACCGGCCTGGAAGCCCAGGCAGGGCTCCTTATGTATATTAGTTGGTTGTTTAAATATGTATATATATTTATATTTATATATTTATACAACTATATGTTTAAATATTTATATATATATATATATATATATTTATATTTATATTTATATATTTATACAACTATATATTTATATAAATATATTTATATTTATATATTTATACAATTATATATTTATATATTTATATATTTATATAAATATATAAATAATAGACACATAAGGAAACAAAAAAGAAACACGTTCAAAGAATTGTGCAACCTCCAACTTTTATGAAATTCCAACCATGAGAAAGACATTATTGAATACAGTAAAAGCTATGAAAATAATTGGGTCACCGGTCCAGTTGCACCTAATTAAGCAGCTGTCATTTTTCCATTTTCTAGATGACATAAAGTTGATGACATATTAGCAGATCCGAAACAAATTTGCTGTCATGACGGAGTTTTTATTGTATGATTTTTATGATTCAGAGTCAAAATTTGAGTTTGTATATCACATCTAGTATATTTCACTGTATATTAATGCCTTGATTTTCAAATTAGATGATATGTCTAATTTGATTGATCATGATCATATTCACATTAGTGTTTTTTTTTGTCTGATGAACCCTGCTCTATGTTATTTCATTAATAGTAGTGTAATAGGGTATGCCATTAATTTCCGTAGCACTGGAATGATGATATTTTTATTTATATTTTTGTTAGAGCTAAGTTTAAAATTTGTAATGGGGTTGAGTTTTGTTTTTAGTTTTTTTATTTGTTTGAGTACGAAATTATAATGATTGAGTGTGTTTGTATGTGATGTGGGGTGAGTATATGCAATTGTTACACTTTTAGATCCCTTGTAATTTTTGTACTTTGAGTAGATAGAAAATGTTTTGTAATTGATGTTAAATGAAAGAGATAAAATATGTCACTAACATAAATTTCCTTGGCTTGGCTCTCTAATAGGTTCACAATCTTTGAAGAATATTGATATAAATGTATACTTCGGTGGACCCCTTCACAATCCTGAAGGGATTGATGGATTCCCATTTAGAGGGGAGGGTATCGAATGCTACTACATGATGTTACGTCGTAAGTTGAAGACGTTGAATGATTTGAAGAGGAAAATAATGGACGAATTGAAATTGAATCCTGCTTGGTATGACATCAAGATTATTTATCATTACCCACAAGAAGTCCTTCATGAACGGATAAATTATGGGTATATGGCGATCAAAGAAGATAAACATGTAAAGATGATGTTTAATAGGATCCAGAAAATGCCCCAAGTAAATGCTGCTGAGTTGTATGTAAGTTTGGAGGCGCTTGCAGATAACACTACTGAGGTGGTGCAACAAACAACTACGGCTTTACAATTTACAGCCCTAGATGATGGATGCACTACAATGGGAGGGTATACGATGGGAGGGTATACAATGGAAGGGTATACGATGGGAGGTTATATGCTCCCATCTCAAGATCATGTTGCTAATACTAGTGAAACCCTCTATCCTCAAGAGACACATTTAGAGGAGGAAGACGAAGACGAAGATCATGTTGCGAATGATGGTGAAAATGTTGAGGTTGTGGATGAGTACGAAGAGAGGATTGAGCAAGGCGACTTTGAGAACGATGTGGATGACCATGAAGTCGTTCCCAATTTTGAAGAGGAAAATATGGAGTACCATGATGAAGGTGATGCAAATGATGATATTGGTGTCCAGCATAATAGAAATACGACCACTGGCTACAGACCTCCTGCTGAGTCATTCTACTCAAATACTTGGAAAGATATGGTTGATCCTTCACGTCTTCAGATACCATTTGTCTCTACTTGGGAAGATGGGATGCATTTTTCTAAAGGGTTGACTTTTGCAAATAAAGAGGCGGTAAAGCATGCATTGATAATATATGCAGCAAATGATAATAGAAATTTTATAATCCGGAGGTCGACCAAAACGAAATTGTGCGCCGCATGTGTTGACGACAACTGCAAGTGGTATGTTGGGGCATACATGAAGACTAAATTTAATGGTATGTGGATGGTCACGTCTTATGTGGGTCCACACACATATATACCCTTTGGCCTAAAAAGAGACGGTAGAATGATGGATTCACATTTTGTTGCATCAGAAATTGTGGGAAAATTGCAAAAAAATCACACTGCACGTATTGATGAGCTATGGGAGATCATACGTACTAAGTATAATCATGAGCTTTCTTACTATAAAGTATGGGACGCAAAACAAAAGGCAATTGCTAAGATATTTGGGGATTGGGAGGAGTCTTACCAAAAGTTGCGAAAGTTGTTGTTGGCATAACAATAACATATTACTTCATGTGGACAGTAGTTGATAAAATCTATTCAAGCAGTAAATTACGTGAACTATATCTAGCACTAGCAAGCATGCTGTTATTGTTACAATGGAAGGGGGATTTTAATCTTGGATGTCTCTGTTGTTGATCTACAAGAGGCTCTTGGCTGTTTGGGAACTCAAAACTAAGGAATAAAGTTGCTTTGCAATCCAATTTAATCCAAGAATGTTACTGAGCTCATGAATAAGTACCAGTAATCATAGCTAAAACACACACAAAATACAACTTCAATGTTTCTTACTTAAGAAGATGGGACCTAAAATATTAGAAAGACTTAATATCAAAATCATAATTATGTGCAGCAGAATGGCACTTCCTCCTCCCAAAAGAATGAGTGGAAGGTGAGGTCGTGAGTTCAAACTAGTTGGGTGCATGTAACTTACCAATTCAACATGTGTGTAATCTTCTAAAGCTTATGAGTTAACCATCAAAAGATTGACCATTCCTCTACAACCATGTGCACTAGAATCAACTTGTCATCTAAATATTAAAAATAAGAAAAAAGCACCCCAAGTTCTGCAGTTGAAGACTTTAGTCTTCAAAACACCAAGTTTTTTTTTTATAAGTAATATTGATTTTATTAAAGACAAAGCTCAAATAGGAGCGCTTCTTAAATAATTACACGCTCAAACTCAAAAGATCCTGAAAATCAACTTAATTACAAGAACCACTCCCCCCCCCCTCCCCCCCCCCCCCCCCCCAACACACCAGAGAGAGAGAAGCAGCATAGTACAGCAATAAAACAGAAGATGTAAAAAGCAACTTAAATTCAATGATTGATCTCTCCACATCTTTGAAACCAGTCCCTCCAAATCATCCACATGAGACAAAGCAGTATGAAGTACTGAATAGCTATCATGATCTTTCTTTTTCTGTTTCTATCTTGATTATAGTACTCGGTAAATTCTTTCCGTAGTTGACCTATGTTCTCACGGACGGGCCATTTAAGGGGAACTTGAATTTGCTTTTTAGAGATAAAATCTTGACTTGCTCAATTAAGGTTTCAGTGTACTCAAGATCTGCAGTTTAGGGATTTCAAATGCCTGTTGGGTAGCTGATGCTTTGGATGTTCCAGTAATGGATGTAAAATTCTTGGCATGTGCACACAATCAACTTCAAAAGGGGCAAACATTAATAAGAACCCAGTACTCTTTGTTGATTTCAAGTGTTGGAATATTAAATAATTTAAGCATTCCAAAATATGAAATACTGATCATTCAAGATTGTTGCTGTTGTAGGCTGATTGTGGAACAATCTCTGTCCCAAAGCTTTAATTAAGCAACTTGTTGTTGTGTATGTATTGCATGGTTTGCAGAGTGCATATGAGAGAGAGAGAGAGAGAGAGAGAGAGAGTTCAATAATTTGAATAATTGATTATTGACAATTATATGGCATTAGATTTTTTATTTATTACAATATGCAAAATACGAGAAATAATTTTAAAAAAGAATTCAATATGCAAAATAATTTAGTTTAGTTATCTACTTCTTAAAAAGGATATATAATTCATTCATAACAATTTGGATAATCTGCTGAAATCTTTTGTTAATCATAACTTGATGTCCTAAACCATATTCTTCCTTGTTACAGGCTAAATTCCTGGCAGTGTTGATAATTATACCCTGGGCCCTAGATTTTTTGGTACATGACTATGTTCTCATGCCTTTTTTGGACAGGTAAATTTTTTGAAACAAAATATGATAAGTAATAGTCTTTTTCCTAATCTCTGCGTTTCAACATTGATTTTCTTTTGGTTAATTCTTCTTTTCTTGAATACAAACACTCACAAACACACTCACATACAAAAGGATATTGATGCAGCCATGAAAGATTTACTGGTTGTGGTGGAAGGTTGTCTTTTTTTCCCTCTGTACTTACTATAGTGACAGCTGATTCTAGATTTTGTATAGGGTAATGGATGTTTAAATTTTAGTTTAAGTCAAAGATTTGTAAGTATATCACATTGAATCGTGGATTTTCTTTTTCTGCCCTTTGTACTTGAACTTAATTTCTTAATAATGAATCAAGTAACTCCTATGTTTTGAACAGATATGTGAAGACTGTCCCACTTGCAGCACAAATTTTTGATGTGAGAAGAAATCAAAAGCTTGAAATGGTAAAAGAATTAAAGATGGACAAAGCTAGATACCGGCTTGAGGTAGAGATCGGAAAATCACCATCTCTTTCTGATGAGGAAGTTTGGTGGGAGTTACGGCATAGAGCGTAAGTTTAGCACACTTTTGTGTTCCTTGGGCAACATCACATTTGTGATACTATCTTTATTTTTCATTTATTTTTGTTGTCTTGTGTTGTGCAATAGCACTCCCAAGATTCAAATAAAATACAATAAAGACAAAAATAAATCAACAAGCACACACACACAAAGAACATAGAAATTTACTTGGTTCGGCAGATTACCTACATCAACAAGTGACGAAGAGGATAAATTTCATGTAAGAAAATAGGTAGTTTACAATAATGGCACTCAAGATCTCTAAAAAAAAAATAAGACAAAACCCAAATACAACCTAGGTTTTCTCTCACAAAAGTAGATGGCAAGAAAACCTTGGCTGCAGCAGCTTGGAATTCTCACGCACTGGTATTCAATAAGCTAGGTACATATAGATACTATACAAAAGCTGGCATTAGAGCTGTGGGCCTATATCAATGACTTGACCAGCATTTGTGGCAATTCAAGCCACACATCATCAACATTTTGGTTGTTGAAATTGTATCAAGTTGAGTAAGGTTAGATTACAGGGACAACTGATTCATAAGAAAACATCAGATTCTATCACCTACCTAGATGGTATATCTAATTTCCTACATAGGCTTCAGGATGTCCAGAATTAGCAGCACCTGGAAATAATAAGCTTAGAATAAATCAAATTCAGAATTCTTCTTGCTCATGATGCCAATGCTAATGGAAACATGTCTTTGAGAAACATATCATTAGAGGAATTTGTGAATAATGACTTTATCCCCTCTTACATAAAAACTTCATAAACAATTACAAATTGCGTATTTAGTTATTGTAAGACAATTTACAGCTAGAAATGTTATTCTAAACAACTGTTGCCCCCAGAAAACTTTCCTTGTGTTCTGTTCATATGAAAATAGATTTATAAACTTTAATTTCTTTAGTGAATGCTATTCTTATTGGCTTCCTATTTGTCGCTTGAACAGATTAGAGTTGAGAGATGAGTGGAGGTTAGAGAATCGTAGAGCATTTGCCAACATATGGTCAGATATGGTATTTGGGATCTCATTGTTCATTCTTTTATACTTCAATCAGACTAAAGTAAGTTACCATTACTCTATTTGCCTATTGCACTCCCTTGCATGAATCTTTGTCTATGAATTACTGCAGACAACACTATTCATTGATTTAACCTTCTGTCTACTGGCTATAAAACAAAAACAAGGCTCCTACTTTTGTGGGGTTTGGGAGTAGCGGTTGGTAGGCTCTAAAATGTACTGGCTAAAGACTTTTTGTTGTCCTAGCTAGTTTGACTCGTAAAAACTAATAAAAAACTAACTTTGACCTAAAGAAAATAAAACCTAAGATACATAGGATCTCCTAGAAGATTCTAAACTCAACTAAAGTACCAAAATCCTCTTAATTCGCTGGAATTGTTGAAATTACAGATGTGCCTCTGAATAGATGTGCCTCTTGCCAACAAAAGTTGACATCTACCAGCCTCTTTGACCTTAACCAATGTACACCAAAAGCAAAGCAGGGAAAAAAAACAAGTACCACAAATCATAAACAACCGAGCAATGGAGTAATAGATGGTCTAATATTCACCGGTTCTTTTGCACAGACAACACCAATATACTAGTGATATATTTCTCTTCATAAGATGTCTATGGTCATTCAATAAATAAAAATATAAAGATTTTCTATAGTCAAGGTTTTACTCAAGGTAGCTGTCTGCACAAAGAAAGCCACTTTCTTAAGCACCTTTTTATTCTATAAACCTTTCCAAGTAAAATGCTTTTGCTGGCAACTTGTAGACAATTATAATAATATTGAATGCTAAGACATCAATCGGTACCTCTAGAAAAATGAGGGTATAACAAGTCCATCAGAGAATCCACCTCCTCCAATTCCCAATCATAAATTTTTTGAACAAATCTCAAATTCCGGTATTGAGCCCCCCCCCCCCCCCCCCTTCTCTCTCTCTAAAACCTACCAAAGATGAATCTGAAGCATCTGTGTTATCTGCAATCAAATACCCAAATTCATCCCCTTCAAAGCTACACCACATGTCATGCCGTTTTTTTGTCCTCCTTCATCACAATAATATACTCAAACAAAAAAAAAAAAAATACTGATGTTATCTAAAATGGGTCTTCGAAATTTGTCTTAATTCGAACATAAAATTCGAATCTAAAAAAGTAAGTAAGTGAGAAATGGCATACTTGAAAAATGGGAAGGAATTGAAGCAAAAATCTGGGAACGAAGAAGAATGCTTCTTATAGAAAAAAAAAAAAAAAAAAAAAAAAAAAAAAAAAAAAAAAAAAAAAAAAAAAAAAAAAACAAACAAACAAACAAACAAAACGAACTGATTACATTGCAAAATGCATAAAGGGACTCACCTTTTTTTCTTCTTTTTCTTTCAGATACCGCGTAGACTGGAGACTGAGCAGAGGGCGAGTGAGAGAGTAGAGAGGGTGACAGGGACGTGCGACAGTGGGTCGGTGAGCGAGAGAGTGAGAGGGTGACTGAGACTGGGTCGGTGAGGCTGAGAGGGTGAGTGGGTTGGGGCCGGCGTCGGTGACGGTGACGCTGAGAGAGTGAGAGAAGGAGAGGGTGAGTGAGAGTGTCGGTGAGGCTGAGACTGAGAGAGGCGTTTAACTGATGAGGGAGAGTGAGTGGGTGATTGAAAGAGAGAACGTTAAATTCAAAAAAATCCTATTAGAAATAGACTTTCATAGACTCGGTGGCTTCCACGTCAGTCCACGTCAATGGCACGTCACGCCAACATGGAAATCAAGTCTCTGATAGTCGATTTTCAGATGGCTACCACCTGGCAATAACGCCACATCAGATGTCACCGACCATCAAAACCGACTCTGTGAGACTCGATTTACACCCCCAAAATCGACTGTCATAAACTCGAGATGTTAGTAACCTAATTTCTTTCAAAACCGGACCTATTAACTAGATAGTTGGGAAATTATGCCTAATTTCCCATTTCGTTCCTGTGTTGGAACTTGGAACCTAGAAGTTGTAACAGAATGGGTCTGAATTTTTTTGGTTACCGTCAAATAAGGGAATTTTTTATGAAAATTTTGCTAAATAGCATAATTTTCATGAAAAATTTGCTAAATAGAGCATGACTAAACTTATTTAGTTGTGTAGAACTTTTTTGAAACATGAGTTTGTCAAACTTAAGTTCCAAGTAAAACTCGAGTTTATTAAACTCAAATTCGAAGTATTATGTTTGATTAGATTGCCAAAAAAAATGTTATATAATTAAATAACTTTGAACCGGTGTTTTTTCACTAAATTATTCCTAAAATTATGCTATTTGGTAAAAAATGCCATCAAATATGACAATGTTTTTTATTTTTTATTTTTAGAAATACAATAAAAAATCTATTTTTCCTTTTTTTTTATTTGATAATAAAAACTTTATCAGTTGAGCTAACAAAAATTTAAAATAAATTTTTTATTAGTTGAACACCTTTTTATGAATAGGTATTTTTTTTTCTTTGTTGGGTAATGACCATAGAAATTTTTAGTCTCTAAAATTTAGGATGTTTACTTAAACCTTTTTATGAACTTTTTTTTTTTTTTAGTTGAAAATGACCATAGAGATTTTTTAGCCTCTAAAATTTAGGAGGACTTGTATTACCATGTTGGAAAAGAATTTTGAAGAAAGAAAAGAATGTATAATGTCCATTAAATATAATAAGGTCGTGGGTGTTAGTTAATTTAAATATATCGGATCTTTTGTTTCAGAAAAAATTATTAATAGATGATACTGCATTATTTAATTATATTTTTATTTCTAAGTGTACATTAATTTTATTGATAAATTCATGTATTATTCATACTCGGTGCTATTTAACCAGAAAATCTCAAATTACTTTTCAAAAAAAAAAAAAAAATCTCAAATTACGACAGGAATTCAATTGAGTGATTTTCCTAACGTCTTAGCATACAATTTTCAAAAGCTTGGGAAGCTTTATCCACAATAGCTGCCACCAGAAAACTGCAATCTAACAACACTAACCTCGTGACACCAGCAACACAAAACCATTTTACTCCTGCCAACACAACTACCAATAATTCTATACAACTACAAACCATAGGAATTGTCACAGCTCACTTAAATTGAATCACCAATATCTTCAGCATCACCATCTTCTGTTCCTATGCCAACCACCATTCACGGTCACTTCTACCAAAGGCACAAGCACCTTGTTCACAAGAACTAGTTTAGTTTAGAATGAAAAAAAATCTGTGAAAAGTTATCCAGCTCCAATTTTTAAATATAAAATGACAACCAATATATTTGTTTTTGAAAGGAAAAAAAAAACTGTTGAAGTCCATCATGAAATGTACTTTTATTTCAATTTGCACTGTCACAATCCATCTGCAATATTTAGTGTACAACAGATGATATCGAAATCAACTTTCTATGGAGGATTCAGTGAATTAAACCTTTTACCACTTATTGACCCTGCCCACCAGGATTATCGCACTTCAATAAGCTTTCAACAGCTACTAAAACTAGGCAGCCAAATTCTTGAATGTTATGCATCATCTAAAGACCCGTAGTAAGTGATTTGTGCAAGTGAAGCCACCATCAACCATGAGATTAGCCCCACTTACATACCGTGCTTCATCACTTGCTAAGAACAGCACAGAATTAGCCACATCGTCAACAGTCAATTCCACCCCCTGCAAGTTAGCATTCTTCCCAACAAAATCACGAAAACCTGCCATGGCATCCTCAGTTCTCTCATCCTCAGGCAAGTGAGCTAAAGCCAAGCCTGTCGCAACTGCATAAGGAGAAACACAGTTGACACGAATCCCATGTAGCCCCAGCTCAGCTGCAACATTCTTGGTTAGCCCTAACACAGCATGCTTAGACCCTGTATAGGGATGGGGGCCTATGCCCCCTATGACACTTGAAACACTACATAGAGAAATTATTGAGCCCTTCTTTAATGGAATCATAATCCGAGCTGCATGTTTCATTCCGAGGAAGACTCCCTTCACATTTATATCAAATATCTTCTCAAACTCTGATATGTCTACATTACGGATATCTGGACATGGTGAGCCCGACAACCCAGCATTGTTGACCATGATGTCTAGTGTACTGAATTTACTGACTGTGAAGTCAACTGCCCGGCAAACATCATCTTCTTTAGAGACATCACAATGGAAATAACAAGTGTTTGGTTCACCACCAAGGTTATCACTGACAGCCTGGCCAAGCTTGTCCTGCACATCAACTATACAAACCTTTGCACCATGTTTATGGAATAGGCGCACAATGCTCTCTCCAATACCAGTGGCTCCACCTGTGACCAATGCCACTTTCCCCAATAATCTGAGGAGGGAAAAGCACAGTGGAGGTATTATCTTATATAAGAAATCTAATATAGTATAGTAGTATCTAGGAAGTTAACTATAATTAGAACTGATGAAGCTACTGGTCTGAGTTAAAGACTTAGACTTCTACTTTACTGACTTCATTTCTAGTAATTTGGCTTTTCTTAAGAAATGAGCTTTCTGGGATGAGTATATCACTCATATTTAGGATCAAGTTGATATAACATGCAAGAAAACAATTATTTTGAGTGTCATAAGATAAAGATTTAAATTTCCATGATCATTGTGGAGTCTGCCCATTTTTTTGACAGATAAATTCTAGATCAGTATTACTGTCTTGCTAATGATCCCCTCTCTAGAAAAAATTTGGGGTAAGGCTGCCTACCATTCACCTCTCCCAAACCCTGCAAAAGTGGGAACCTTTTTTTATTTAATCACTGTCTTGCTATGGCAATCAAGATTTGAAATGTATAGGCAGCGTAGGTTTGGTCAAAACTGTAGTCTTTTAGAAAGCTACAAATCCTGTGAAAGTAAAATATTATATTTCTGGTCCATTTCTGTGTGAGTTTCACTAGGTTCCACGATGTTGGAATGCCATAGGTGAGACTTATTAAAATTTTCTAGGTGAGATACCTATAGGCCTTTAAAGATTCAATTCAAACCTAATGAAATTATCCTCAATTCCTCTAAAAAATAGCTTCCTAAAAGAAAAATCCATCAAGTATTCTTATTTCTTTGACCATTGAACCTCATCAACAGTTTAAAAAATAGCCAACCAAACCCTTTTCCTATCCATGATACTTAGCTCACCTACATCAATTGTAGAAAACACATATCTCTAATTTAATGAGCCATCCTACAGAATTGGGAATTGGGAGCAGGTTCATATTCTTTAATGTGTAATAAAATAATGAAAGAAACAATTGCTAGGAGTTTAAAGGATCCTTTTTATAAGATTAGATGATTTATGATCAATGACCTTGACCATTATGTGGTCAAGGCAGAATCACCTTATCTTCTTTCGTTTATCTTGCAAATTTGTTACTCTTCTCTTCTGTCCAACAAGCACGAAAGTAATTATGTTTAACTACATATGATTTGGGATGAGTTTGATTTGCCAAGCCCAAATCGATAAAATAAAAGAAAGCCATGAAGCAAAATAGCAACTTTATTATAATCTGAATACAATAAAATAATATATCAAATGCAAATACAATTAAACCTCATGTGGGTAAATTGTAATATTTTAAACCCCAGGTTGGTAATGCAAACTCAACCAAATTCATGGGTAGATGAAATTACACTTCCCCAAAAGAACAACTCTGCTAAGTGCTAACTTGGTTGTGAGTTATCATAAACCTTATCTGGAAGAAATCTTAATGAGACATGGGCCATTAAGATTGGTCATAAATTTAGTGAATAGTCACAAAAGATCTCCCAAGATTAGATGCCAAGGAAACTTCTGTATACAACTGAGTGCAAATTTGGCAGTAACTGTGTAACATTTGAAGGTAATGAGCGATACAACAACAACAATTACCACCAATCCTTAGTCTAAAAATTTTGTGTCAACTACGAATCCTCAACAAACATAAATTTTGAATAAGAAAAATAAAAACATAACACTTACACATACCAAAACAAAAGAAGCTTGGTAAAACATGGGTAAACTGGACAGAATATACATATGTACATACATGTATTTATAAAGGAACTTGTTTTTTTTTTTTTTTTTCAACCTGTACAGATTTAGGCACAAAATTGAGCATTTGGGCAAGTCCTAATTTGATCTAAACCAAGCATTTGGAAAATTTTAGAAATAAAACAGAGAGAGAGTCACTATTTTGTAACTGGCACCTCAGTCAGTCTTCCAAATTAATAAAACTATAAACTTCATAAAGCCTAGTTTGAGTTAAATTCAAGGTCTAAAGCTACGGATTCAATCAAATTTGCCTTGTTAGAGAAAGGGCAGTAAAAACCCAGATCTTAAACCATTGAAAGATGAGAAACCCATGTTCAGTTTGATAGTTAAAAGCAAAAAAAAGCTACAGTCAGAAACTGTGAACAAAACAAAACAAGAAAGAGTGAGAAATGGCATCTTATTAATTTGTAGAATATAGGAAAACTGTTGGGTTACCTTTGGGTTGGAAGTGAAGATTCAACAGTGTTGACTGTGGACATGACTCAGTTCTATGTTTTTCTCTCTCTCTCTCTCTGTCTCTCTCTTGTGAGTTGTGTCTTTTTCGGTCCCCATTTCCTTCGAGACACTCTAATTTAAGAAGTCAACCTTTCAGGTGGACAAGTTGACTACATCTAGACTCTCTATATTTTTATTTTATTTTTTAATAACTTTTAGCCTTTGGGGACAACAATATTTAAATAAAAATAAAAATTAATTAGAGTGTAATTTGCTCCAATTAACTCATTTAATAAAGTTCAAATCATACTTTAAAAAAAATGAATAATTCAATAAATAATTCAATAGTTATAACTACAAAGGACCTAAAAAAAAAAAAAAACCCAACAAGGGAGGGGATTTGAATCAGTACAACCAATCTATAATATGCGTTATAAAAGTTGAAAAATTATTGTGTACTCCCAGAATATCATAAATGCATACTCCCTCCTTTCACATGAATGGTGGGTCCCACTAATTAAATTCATGGTGGGACCCACCATTTATGTGAAAGGGAGGAGTACGTATTTATGATACTCCGGGAGTACTTAATAATTTTCCATAAAAGTTAGATCTCGTAATTGGTGAATGTACACAACGATGACAAGTGGCGTAATCTTATATCCATTTCGAATGATGTAAACAAACAGTGCCACATGTCAATTAACAATTTGTCTATAACACGTCACATCTCACATATGACAACATATTTAATCCTAAATTAACAGTAATGCATTATAAATATTTTGTGTAAGGGCACGAATCGTAACGAACCGTAACGGTGTTGGGTTCGCACGTAAAAAAGCCCAAACAACATCATTTGTAGAGCGTGGATTTGAAAGGCTTGGCCTTGATCACCAAACGATGGGTTTTACGTGATATCCATATGTAAGGACATGAATCGTAACGAACCATAACGGTGTTGGGTTCGCACGTAAAAAGGCCCAAACAACATCATTTGTAGAGCGTGGGTTTGAAAGGCTAGGCCTTGGTCGCCAAACGGTGGGTTTTACGTGATATCCATACATGGTTAAGTCGTCATCGCCCTAGGAGTCTTTCTCCTAGAGGCGGGCTGGGAGGCTCTGAATTCTGGCCATTTTTCCCAACCTCCTCTTTGGCTTGCTTTCTTTCTCTTTTATATTAGCCTATATCCCTTATCCAGCGTCCACGTGTGGGTTCTACTTTCCAGGACTGATACTTGTCCCATCAACCCCTACCCAGAGTGGTTGGGGGTGGTTGTAAAAGCTGAGGCGTATGGTCCTGCCAAGTGCAGAGTGTTGAATGGCAGTAATGGCAGCTTTCCTTTTGTCCTTAGCCGTTATTCTGTCCAGCGCATTCCTCTTTATTGACCTAGATATTTTAGATCCTTTCCAGACTGTTCCCATACCGTTTTTGCCCTTTCTTCCAGGAGGGCCTCGGACGTGCCGAGGACTGAATCGTCCTCGGCTGTATCCCAAGACTATTTTGTACTCGTATTACCAAGCCTAGGCTATAACCTTCCTCGGCTCGGGCCTTGGGCCCAAATGAATAAATGGGCCAGGGTCTCAAGTCATTGGGCCCCACATTTTGAATTTAATACTATTACAAGTGATGGTGCATGTATATATTATTTACTATATATATATATAACTATTTACTATTCACATTTGATCATTTGATAAATGAACAATGTAATTATAAATAGAATAATTTTTTTTTAAATAATTACTTACATTTGAAATCCCATAAACGTTGCATAAAATCTTTAAAAAAATATTTTGAAAAAATAAACCTTTTATAATTATCTAATTATATATGTTTTTTGTATTGGAGAAACATCTAACTATTATACAAATTAAAAGAAAGAGACTACTTTCTAAAATGATGGGCCAGCCAAAAAAAGATATGTTAAGATTAATTTTTATATCTAATTTTTATTATTATTTTTAAAATAGCATGTGTCAACACACCTATTTATTGTTGTTTTCATTTGAGTTTTAGGAAGGAAAAAAACTAAATAATTACCATTCTCTTTAAATGAGTATTAATTCATTATCTTTGTCATTTAAGTTTTAGGGGAAAGAGATGAATACATAATTAATACTGTGGGGACCGGCCCAGAATAATAAGTTGGCTAGGCCCTAGGCCCGTCCGAGGACCAGTTCTTCCGAGGAGACATCGTGGCCCAGGCAATCCTTATTTAGGCCCACTGGGGCAAAGAGAACATATCCGAGGAGTAATTCCTCCTCAGAAACTGCAAAATCCAGATCAAATGTGCGTCCAAGCCACTGTAGTCCACCCCCCAAATACGTAAAAAGGAAGGAAACCCAAAATATCTCAGCAAAGGCTGCCACCACCACATTAAATGCATCACAACTACTCTCCTGACCGCTTTAATGAAGAGAAGACCCCTGAACAGTGCTACCTTGGCCACTGCAACTCACAAAGAATTGATAAGGGTGTCTGATGGGGCAGGTGCTCAAGTAGGGGTTTGGATGATCAACAAGTGTAAAACCCAGATGATAAGAGAGGGCCTATATAATATGTAAAAGTCCCCCAAGAGAGGGGGACGGAAAAAAGAGGAGAGAAGGAACACAGAAGAGAAATTTTACTGTATGCCTTGGAATGAAGTTTCGAGCCTGATCACTTAAGAGGGATCTCTCTTCACGTCCATCTTTTTCGTTCTTCTTTCTATATTTTCTTAACCCATGCAACAAACCGTTTAAGCTAACTGAAACTGAGTTCTTTAGCCCATACTCTACAAAAAAATTCATTGTGTGGGACTTCTTGGGCCAAGACTTGATCGACAAGGATTGGGTCACTGAAATCGTGTCCCTACAAATACAATAAAGTGATTTACATCATTTTATCTTCACGTGAAAAAAAAAAAACCACCAACATGCGAATTAAACATAGATACATGTCCTTTTGTGTTGCAGACTTTTTTTTAATGACCTTTTTATATTACACATGGAATCATAAAAAGAAATACAACTTAATGGGTTGTATTTTCTAATAATAATAATGTTAATATTAATAATAATCTATATTGTGGGAGGGGAAGCCTGAAGAGAGGGAATCATCAAGTGGAGTCCACCTGGGTGGCAACTAAGCCCAACTATTCATTAGATCAAGCCTAATCCAGTCAAAAATAACCAGTAAGGGAAATTCAAGAGGACAACTCGCCCGAAGAGTAGACACTTCTCGAGAGACCGGAGATAAACCACTAAGGCCATAATGTTGAAGGCCGAGGAAGGTAGTAGTGACATGCAAGCAAGGGAAGAAGGAAACTTCCAGATAAAGTATACATCACTTCTACATTTAGGTGCGGTTTGGATAGATGGCATTTGCGTTTGCGTTGCGTTTTGGTCCTTTTGTTTTGTTTTGTTTTTTTTTTTTTTTTTCCCACGCATTTTTAGCTGAAACAGTTACTGTTCATGCACTGTGCATGAACAGTAGCCGAAATTTTTGACTTTCCAACACATCAGTGATGCACTGTTCACGGGACCCACAAACTTCACTTTTCTACAAATTTTTCATTAAAAATGGGTCTTATGGCACTATTCACACATTTAAAAATTATTTTGCTACAGTGTTTTTAGTTTTCAGTTTTCAGTTTCAGCAAAATAAGTTCTATCCAAACAGACCCTTAATGCACCATACCAACTTAGCCAGCAGTATTAATGGCAGAATGACCTCTGAACAGTGCTCCCTACAGCCTACTCTACCGCCACTGGCAGTGATGGGACAAGTATCTAAGGAAGGATCAACAAACGTCCAAGTGGAAGGCTAGGATGCAATCCAAATAGTTATATATAGGAAGGAAGATCCCCCTTGATGGGGATTAGAAACAAGTTCAGAGAGAGAGAAATAGGGAAATAGAGTGAGAAAATGATCATTGTAAAATTGAGAAGCGTATATCTAAGGAACCATTACTCCTTGGCCCCTGCTCAAGGAAGAACTTAAATAAAAATTTATCTTTCCTTGTTATAGTTCTTTATTAAAATTGTTATCATTGCCAATCTTCTTTCTCTAATTACTATACTGTGGCTACCAAGGCTTAAAAGTTTGACATTGACCATCCACCTCTACAAATTAGTTGTATTAGGCCTCCACCTTAACCCAGTCTCATCCAAGTTGGGCCAAGCTGTTAGTTTTGCCCCCTATGATAATAATACTAACATATTTTCTCTCAAATAAATAATGTTTTTTTTTTTTCATAACACGTCTACTTATAATATTTATAAATTATAATAAGTTGAATAAAAAAATTTGGGCTAAGCACAGGTCAATAACTAATGTCATTAAGTTGCAAAATACTTCCAATAGTTTTCAAATCTTATGAACATCACTTTCTTATTTATCCATCACTAATAGTATGTCAATAACACCACTTGTATTATACAATAATCACAATACATTGTCTCACTGACTTTGAGAATAATTGTGAAAAATGTTGTATTCTAAAGTGATTGATAAGATAATTGAAAATAACTAGAGAAAATTTTTCATTCAAAATACTTTCAACTTAAATTTTAGATTTCATAAGTTTCAAATTTTCAATTAAAAATTATTTTAAATTTCTCTGTAAGGAGTTGCTACAAACTCATAAAAGTAGGGAAAACTTTAGGTAAATCAATGATAATTTTAAGTCTTTTTTGTAACCCTTTTATTTCTATAGATGTATAAAAAAATTGGAAAAAATTACACTTTATCACCCTAAACTATACTCCAGAATCCAGATTACACTTTGCTTCATAAACTATTCGAATGCACATTTTGCACCATAAACTTTGACATTTGTTACACTTTGCACCCCAAAGTTTTACTGTTATATTAAATGGAAATTGAAAACATATGACTTGCACATCATTTTTGCTTAGATGACACACAGTTTAAAGACAAAAATACCCTCTTCTCATTCAATTAAGTGCCCGTTTGGTTCCACATTTTCAGCTCAAAAAGCGCTTTTTGAAAAAAGCCAGTCCTAAATTTGCGTTTGGTCAAGCCCAAAACGCAACTTTTATCAAAAAGTTGCGTTTTGGGCATAGAGCAAAAACACGGACAAACGCGAAAAATTTTATGGACCTCTGAGGGTCCATAAATGAAAACGCGCAGTGTGCGTTTTGGATGGTTACCGTTGCTACGGTAAAATTACGGAAATACCCATTCAATTAGAACATCAACTCTTTCGGAAACAGTAGATCAAGAACAGAAAAAAAAAAAAAAAAAAAAAAAAAAAAAAAAAAAAGAACAACAATTTAGGAAGCAGCAGATCAAGAACAGAAAAAAAGAAAAAAAAATTTAGAACAACTCTTTCGGAAACAGTAGATCAAGAATAGAAAAAAAAAAAATTAGAGCAACAACTCTTTCGAATCAACAGCAGATCAACAACAACAACAAGAAAATTAGAACAACAGCAGATCAAGACCCTCCGGCGGATCAAAAAGACTGACGAAAAAAAAAGGGGAGGGAGAGATTTACTGACCATCCAATCTTCCCGATCATCCAATCTTCCCGATGATCCAAGAACAAGAAAAAAAAAATAGAAAAAGAAGAAGGAGAGCTGGTTCCTTCATTTGTTTCGAAGTGCTAAGAGAACAAAAAAATAATAATAATAAAAAAATAAAATAAAGAAGAAGAAGGAGAGCGACTGTTCTGGCCTGAAGTGCTAAGAGGAAAAAAAAAAAAAAAAAAAAAAAAAAAGAAGAAAGAGAGCGACTGTTCTGGACTGAAGTGCTTAAGAGGAAAAAAAAAAGATGAAAGAGCTGTGTGAATGTTCTGGATGGTGCGTGTGGTAGGAATAAAAGAGGAACGAAGGAAAAAACAAAAGAAGGAAAAAAACAAAAGAAAAAAGTGTGGGTACGTGGGTGGAGGAGAAAAAAAAAAAAAAAAAAAAAAAGGGAAGGAGAGCCCGTGTGTGTGTGTGTGTGTGTGTGTGTGTGTGTGTGGGGAGAGAAAAAAATTATATCACAATATTTTTACAATAAATCTTAAGGTAGGTTATTATTAGCTAATATTGGTGAGAAAAAAATAATTTTTTTAGAAAGAGAAAAAAATAATTTTTTTAGAAAGAGAAAAAAATAATTTTAATAGTATGTTAAAATTAAAATTAGTATCAATTTTTATCACAATATTTTCACAATACTTTCATAATAAATCTTAAGTGGTAGGTTATTATTAGCTAATATTGGTGAGAAAAAAATATTTTTTTTAGAAAGAGAAAAATTGATTTAAGTATGATGAAATAATTGATTTAAGTATGAAACAAACTCACATAAAAAAAAAAAAAAAAAAAAGTATGAAATAAATTCCCTTATATATACATTGTCCTTTTTGGTCATTTACCCCTCAAAAAGCCACTTCTAACAGTTTTTACCAAACACTTAGCTTTTTCATTATGCACTTTTTAACAGCTTTTACCAAACACTCAGCTTTTTGAAACTCTACTTTTTCATTATGCACTTTTACAAAACTCTACTTTTTCATTATGCACTTTTTTCAAAAAGCTGAACCAAACTCACCTTAAAAACAAAATCTCTCTCACGTGTTGCATCTCCTTCTCCCTCAAATCAAAAATCTGTTGCAGCGCCTAATACAACAATGGCGGATGCAGCAATTGCAGCCAGCAACAACTCGTTCTGTGCTAAGGAAGTGAACAAGGGGGTATCTACAGATTCTACACCTCTCTCTGTGTGTGCAAAACTATGGCGATTTTTCAGGACTGGATGATGGAAAACTGAGTTAGTGGCAAATAAAGCACAGTAAAAGGACAGCCCACTAAGGACAAAAAAGAGAGGGAGAGAGAGAATAATCACTCTTCAAAATTCTTTTTTCCTTATTTGGTTTTTCATGCTGGGTTTTTATTTTTAAGGTTTGGTTGGTTTTCACTCTTCATATTGGTTTTATACCCTGTGAAAATTTTGGTTTTTTTATTTTATTAAGGACCTTGTGTATTTTGATTTTCTGATATAGAAACTAAATTTTGCTGAAATAGTAGTCACAAAATACAAAAAGTAAAAAAAAGAGGGACAGAGAGAAATGCAAAGAGCCATTAAAAGGAACAAAATCACAAAGCCTCTTCTTTGTTATGCTGTGTCCAGCGCATGCACATCTGATCATGACTAGTGAGAGTTTCTTTGCATGTCGGTGTGTACGTTAATGCCATACCTTTTCTCACTCATAAAATGTTGCATCATAGTGGTTTAGTACCTGGATCCTGTGAGAGGAGAAGAGGAGCTGTTGGACGCATATGTGAGATGTGTTTGAGGATTTAGGGTTAGACAGATTTTTGATTTGAGAAAAATGGTATGCTATGCACGTGACAGAGCTTTTGTTTTTAATTTATTGGGAAGAGGGTGTTTTTGTCTTTAAATTATGTGCCACTTAAGCAAAAATCATATGCAAGTCACATGCTATCAATTTCGGTCAACATAACAGTAAAACTAACTTTGGGGTGCAAAGTGTAACAAATGTCAAAGTTTAAGGTGCAAAATATGCATTCGAATAGTTTAGGGTGCAAAGTATAATATGTGGTATAGTTTAGGGTAGTAAAGTGTAATTTCTCAAAAAAAGAAAAATTTGACAATTTAAAGCAAAACAAATAAATTATAGCAAATTTTTTTAATTGCCATCAGCTAGTATCAAAATAGGCTCATGCACTTTGCTCTTAATACCATTAATTCAAGCGTCTATGTTCATCTCTACTCCCTGATGAGCAACATAATTCTTAGGTTCCAAAGAGAAGTAGTACATTGCCTCCTTTATCAGTTCTACAACTAGCTTCACAATTTCCCCATTGTTAGAGATTGTCAATCCATTAGTTATATATCCTCGGCATCACCAAAACTAGATGTCATGGGACAGTTGAAAACAAATGAGGGCATGTTTCTAAAGGCTGCATCACACAGAAAGCATTCTTTTATTAGTATTAGTATTGTGATTTAAGACTCTAGTGTTGATACATTTTGTCCCAAATTAGGGAGCAAATAATTCTTTTATTAGTATTAGTATTGGGTGTGGAATATATCTTAAACACTTTATTTCCATTTTTGTCTATTTTTTATGTTATGAACTTTCTTTGTACTATTCTTGGTTGCTTATTTATAAATAGAAATTGAATCTCTTGATTGGTTTTTTTTTTTTTACTTTATATTTTATTTTTATGGATTTATGTAATTATCTAAGTTTCTGAAAATTAAATAAGTAATTTTATTTTTAATATTTATTGTTTTATATTAAATTTCACACATTCATGACCTTGATTTGTGATTCTATATACAAAAGCTAATCTTGAATTCGTTAGTGCTAATTCATTGAGTAATATAAATTAAATCTCTTGAATTTGTTAGTGCTAATTCATTGAGTAAAGTATTGAATTTTTTTTTTTTTTTTTTTTTTTTTGAGAATGTTTCAGCTTATGAAGTCCGCTCTTGATGATAACTCTTTTATCATCAGATTAAGACACCAATCAGTTTTTAGTATATGTGGGAATTGAACTCCAGATCTCTTATTCAACTAGAGACTTTACCAATTAAGTTAACTGGAACCACATATTGAATTTTTTTTCATTTACTATTTAGTTTTACTTTTTATTTTATTTTTATTTTCAGTGATCACATTTTCAAAGTTTATGGGCGTTGTCAATTCAATAGTCTTCCTTATAGCCCGTGCTTCTAACCACATTTGAAGAGTGAGTTTATATCCATTGAATTTCAATACAATTGCTTTTGCCTACAATGTCATGAGCTATGATAGTCAGCGTTGACTTCCCATCTCTCTGAACAATATTAACGTTCACTTTAATAATCCTAGTTAACACTTCGTAGGTTTTCAAATAGAGTTTTTGAATTTGATCCTATTGGTTGGACTTTGAGGTTGCAAATTTGATCTTTGTGTTTTTTTATTTGAAATAATTATGTTTGACCTTTTAGACTCATTACTAAGACTTGAGATTTTATCATTTTAAAGTTGATTTCCTAAACTTATAATAATTTTTATAAGAATTTTAAGAAAAGGTTGTTTAAAGGTTAGGCATCATTCATTATCTCATAATCACTATTTTGATGCAATTTAGGATTCTTGCACTCTTATTAAAATTAAAATTGGTTTTAAGTGTTTTTGTTTTTAAAAATTTTATAATGCAATAGTTATTACAATGGGAGAGGGGGAATTAAAACTTAAATATCCATGTTGGAAACATTAAAATGTGTCATTTGAGTTACAAGACTTTTGAAGAATACAAAATTGATTTTACTTCAAATTCAACTAAGTTGAAATCGTGTTTTGAAAACTAACTTTAATTTTTTTTTTAAATAAACTAACTTTTAAGTCTTATTTATAAAAAATTAAATAAATAAACCTAGTTTTGAACTTTTTGTCGCACATTTAAAATTTTTTACCAACAATTATATTTTTGGCTAAAGTGCAAACTACACCCTTAAAGTTTAGGTCTTTGGATTTTACACCTAAAATTTCAAAATTTAGATTTTACATCCTAAAGTTATTTTCCATTTGCATTAGCAACTCTTCCGTTTATATTTTCCGTTTAGTTTGTCTAATAAAATGATACCACATCATTTCATTATGCCACGTCATTTTTGTTTTAATTATTCAAAATTTTTTTTTTTTGCTACAAAAATGTTATGGCATTGTTTTACTGGATGAATTAAACATGCATAGCTTTATGCGGTAATTAATGGAAAATATGGATGAGGGCACTACTAATGTAAACAAAAAATAATTTTAAGGAATAAAATCCAAAGACTCCTAAATTTTAGAGGTATAGTCTATATTTTTTAATAATCGCTAACCTCTGAGCACGCGCTCAGAGGCTCTTTTATTTTATTATTATTATTTTTTAAATTGGAATAACGTTCATTCCAATCTTCTAACCAAACAAAAAAACCCAGGATCCTATATTAAAAAAAAAAAACCATGTTAATTTTTTTTTTTAAACATATCCTTATCCCATATTTTCATGTAGTTTTTCTTTTTATTTGTATTTTTATGAGATTATTCCATGTAAAAAAAAAAAAAACCAGTTATCCACTACTCTTTTCAACTTATCTAAGTAAAATTATTAAGTTTTAAAATTTAAAATTTTAGGTTACCTATAAAATCTATCTCCTTTTTTGTGTCTCTCTCTCACATTTTTCTTTTTTCGCACGTGTTTAACTCTATTACAAATAAGCCCAGGTTGATAAAAAAAATAAAAACTTAGAAAGTTTAAGGAGAGGTCTACCTAATTTTATGGGATATGGAGAAATGTTGTGAAAAAAAAAATGTTTTTTTTTTTTTTAAATTTACCTAAAATTGAACAGTTTTATTTAGATAATCTATACTACTATTTGAAAGCATAGTTGTCAAATTGTGAATCGTATTGTAAATCGATTTTTTATTTTTCTGTATCGTGCATTGTATTGAATTGTGTATCATAAGATACACAAACACCTAATAAAATTATAAAATAATTATAGATATACATATATAAAAGGTATATTCATTATAAATTCAAAATATATTCAATTAATAACCAATTTAATCATTATTTATGTAATAAAATTTAACAAAGCTAACTAAATAAATCAAATTAACTTATATTTATAAGTGCATGTTCAAATTTATTAAACTCAAAAGTGATAATACATGATATATGAACCAAAATAATAATATCTTTTCATCATCTTAGCTAATCAATTCCATCTAAGTCAATGTTATCATCAACATCTTGCAAAATTATTTTTTCACAAAAATTTTCTTCATTATTATCAACATTTACTATTTTTTTTTGTTTTTTTATTCTAATAATTTATTCATTGTATTTTTTCTTGGCATTCTAGCTTTTTAGACTCATAATAATAATAATAATAATAAAATAATTATATTTTAATTTAATACATTATTAATAGCATAGAAAATAAATTTGCACATATGAAAGTGAGTGTTATGAGTATAATTTAAATTTTATAGGAGAAAGAGAGGGGAGGAAAAAAAAACTCATTGACTTGCTATTTTATTAGATTCAATTAAGTTTCTCAATAATTTTGTGTTAAAAAAGTCTAACAACTTATTTAAATCAAATAAAGTCACAAATTTTAACAAAAAGACTCATTTTAAACCCCCATGTCTATGTATCGTACGTATCGTACAATTCACTGATATGATACGATTCATATGATACACATTTATGTATCGGATGATTCATGAGCACTTACGATATGTAAACTTTTTGCATATGATACAATACGTATCGTATGATACTGACAACTATTTTTACGATTATTCACATCAAAACATGCTCTACATCAAAGGTGCTAAATCTAAAAAGTTTTGGCAACTTGCTATAATAAGTTGCTACAACTAGCAACTTATTGTAGCCCCTCTCTCTCTCTCTCTCTCTCTCTCTCTCGTGCTAGGTTTCTCTTTTTCTACATTTTCTCTCTTTTTCTTTCTCTTTCTCACCGTCTCTCTCTTTCTCTATGCCTCTCAGTCTCTCTCTCTCACTGAGGTTACAATTTGGTAGCTTTGGGTGGTTTTTTGTTGGGGTTTATGCCCTAAAAATCCAATTTATTGGCATGTCATAAATAATTAAATTGTTTAATTATATGAGACTATTTATAAATGAACTAATGGGACATTATCTTAGTCCATGAGATGCATAATATGTGATTTAGTCACAGAAGATATAAATCACAAGTTCTTTGTAAATTCAGAATTTTAGTTCGTAGTCGGTGATGAAATTGAGCGTTTCATTTGCGAAGACTATAACATATCAACCAAGATGATTTTTCTTGATCATGGAAGTGGGGACTTCTAGTTGATATGTTGATATGTTTTAAGAGTTAAGACATATTGAACTGGACCGCTATGAGATTTATTATTCTCCTAACGACTGTCAAATGAATAATAAATCTCATGACTTCTATTTACATCAACTCTAAATCCTAAAAGAATAATGGATCTAATCATGAGATGTAGGTTGCTTTAATATACAGGAGTGAGGTTTATAAGTCACGATCAAAACCTCAGTATGTTGGGCAGCCGCATTTAATGTTGATGGAACATATATTCTCACGATGGAATTCATAATCTCTTAATGGAGATATAAAATATTCTCTTGAAATAAGTTTAATGGGTTTGGTTATTTAGAGTGTTGGGCTCAACCACTTTAGTAAAGAGTTACTAAAGTATATATTTATGAAATTGGATTTCATAAATATATGATGAATAACGTAAAGGATTAAACCGGGTACTCAAGGATCAACATGTAGTAATCTTCAAAGTAGCAATCAACATTCATGACTTTGTATTACTATGAATATTTTAATAAAAGGGTTGCATGTATAATAAAGTTTTGTGATATAATTTATTAATAAGGCCTAGAGTGTAATTATATTCTTATAGTGGTATTGAATATAATTAATGGTAACTCTGGACTTGTCAAGAGTTGACAGAAAAGCCTAAGGCCCATTAGAGCTAGAGTCTTATTTGTTCCCTTTTGGTCCCACTCCAAGTCACATGCTAGAGTCCAATTGGAATGACTCAAAATACTAGCCCAATTAGATAATCAGTTATATATAAGGAGAGAAATATATAGAATTTTAATAAGTTTTTTCATAAGAGTTCTCATAAGGAATAAAAATGTTTTGTATGTGAGTGTTGGACACTCTCTTATTCTCTCATTGGAAAACTGATTGAGAGACCACACTTCTTAGGCATTAAGTGGAATTGGAGTGAAGATTAAAAGTGTTCCTAAGTGCTTCTAATATTTTCACCGCACCAAGGTACGCTTTTTTGTTCTTAAATTCTAAAACTTACATAGTACATGTTATCAATTGCGAATGAAGTAGATCCGTTAATTTTCCGCTGCGTATATTTTGTATGCGATACAAACATATATTTTTTCTACATTTTGTTGGGTTTCGGCAACTTTGGGTGGTTTAGCTAGGTTATGGGTGTCAGTTGAAAGGGGTGGCTTTGGGTTGTGGGTGTGGGTTGATTGATTCGGCGATGGGGTTCCAATTTGCAGGTTGTGGGTGGCGAAGATGATGGTTTTGGGTGATTAATTTATTTTGGATGTGGTGGGTTGCAATTTGTTGTGATTGTGGTGGTTGGGGGTTGCGGTTGTGAGTGATGTTGGTGGTGGCTTGTGCAGTGGTTTTGGTGGCTGTGACAGTGTCTGATCGTGGCTAAGGCGGTGGTTGTTGTGGCTGAAGCTATTGCGTATTGTGTTAGGATATCTTATTTTATTGTATTGTTTATATTATTTTAATAAGCTGAATGTTTTTTTTTTTTTTTTTATATTCTCTAATAAGTTGAATGTTAAAATAGAATTTTTGATGTTGGATATATATAATAAAGTGAATTGTTGAAATAGATAAAATAGGTTTTTGAGTTGCTAAAACCTATATTTTTTTAGAACTTTGATGTTAAGGAGTTTTCAAACCATTTAAGCTAAAATTTAATAATTTTACTTAGATAAGTGGAAAAGAGTAGTAGATAGTTGGATATTCTTTTAACTACATGGAATAATCTCATAAAAAGCAAATAAAAATAAAAACTACATGAAAATATGTGATAAAGATAGTTTTTTTATTATTTATTTATAAAAATTAACATGGTTTTTTCTTTTAAATATTAGAACCTTTTTTTTTGGGGTTAGAAAATTGAAATAAACGTTATTTCAAAACTTTTTTTTTATAAAAATAGAAGAGTCAGAATACAAATAAACTACTCAAAATCCACAAAGTTCTTCAACAAACCCTATATCAACATTTGACTCAACTAGGGCCCAAAAATAAAACCCTCATCCGAGATATTGGGTTGGGTCGGTTTCCTCGGGTTTAATGGCCTCCCACCTACTCTCTACAAAAAGAACTGAAAACGAACCGGGTTAAGCCCATCTCAACAAACAAACCCGAGTTTTTGCCCGTTGGGTTATTCCTTCATCGCCTCTAATAACGTTATCAAATTATTGAGTTTTGAAAAAAACCCAAAAAAAAAAAACCCCAATTCTCTCTCTAGGGTTAGGGTTTATCATCCAAATTAAAAAAAAACCCTAATTTCAAAACCCCCTTGATTCTTCTCTCGAATTGCTCGCAATGACGAAAGTGTACGGAACCGGCGCGTACGATTTCAAGCGGCACAGGGTGGCGGAGTACCCGGTGGATCCAACGTCGTCGGCGACGCAGCCGGCGGCGGAGAAGCCGGTGGAGTCTGCGCTGCCGAGCACGATAACGCTGTTGGAGATTCAGCGGGACCGGCTCACGAAGATCGCGGAGGATAACTGGTCGAAAGCTGCCGGAGGAGGTGGAGGAGGTAAAGGCTCCGGCGGTGAGAAGCGGTTCGATCCGGAGCTGGTGAAGGAGATTTACAAGACGGAGTTGCTGGTCAAAGGAGGGAGAAAGCCCGTGCCGTTGCAGAGGGTGATGATTTTGGAGGTGAGTCAGTATTTGGAGAACTACCTCTGGCCCAATTTCGACCCCGATACGGCGTCGTTCGAGCACGTCATGTCGATGATTCTCATGGTCAATGAGAAGGTAAAATAGTTGTTGTGAAGTTCATATACAAAGTATGAAGTTTTTATTTTTATTAATTTAGTTTATAATTGTATGAATGAGCTTGAGATTTTACTAAGCACAGCATAGTTAGAACACTTTGAAGTGTGAAACTCAAAATCTTTAGCTAAAACTACCCTTTGCACTCATTAAAACTGTATTAACTGCTTAGCCCGTTAGGAGTGAATAATGCACTTGGATTATCTGGTAACTAGTTTTGGTGGGTGGGGTCAGTTGCTTAGACGCGAGTCCAAAGGGCACTTTTTTAGAAAGGTTTTGTAGTAAAAAAAAAAAAAAAAAAACTGTACAAGGGATATACCCCACAAATTACACAAAGTTTTTTTATGCAATGAGGTTTAAAAAGTTCTGATTTTTGCATCCCATTTAATAGCTTGATAAAGGCTTTCTTTAGATTTGGTAACACCATTATACAAAGCCAGAGCCCAGGCTACTTTGCGGGTTACTGATTTGAGACCGTTTTTCCTTGAAGTACTGACAGCTTGTTGAAAAATATTGTACCCGGATTGCCTTCAATATGATGCCATATTCTTATGATAAAATTACACTCAATAAATAAGTGATCCCTGCTCTAAATGTAACCTCCACAGAAAACACAGAGAGAATTGCCTTGATAGCGCAAACTCAAGAATCTATCGCAAGTGCTAAGCCTATTTCTAAGGTCAGCTAGCTTATATGGGTCTGTTTGGATACCGTTTATTGCTGAAAACTGAAAATTGAAAAGTGAAAACATTGTAGCAAAATAATTTTTAAATGTGTGAATAATGCCGTGGGACGTAGTTTTAAAGTTGTTTTTGCTGAAAAAAGTACTTGCGGGTCCCGTGAATAGTGCATGGGACCCACACAAAAAACGCAGACGCGCGTTTGCTTTCCTTTTCAGTGCAATCCAAACATGCACTAAATGTGTCTTGGAATACTAAAAGAGTGCTAGACCATACTCCACCAATCCACAACTGGAAGTTTAGACCTGATAGCTTCCCACGTATTTGCACAATTGACGACACTGGATTGGGAGACAGGCCATGCAACAGAATCCCTCTTCCCAAGCTCACCTTGAACACTTTAACTTCAATTTCAACCAGAACATCAGCTTTAGCTAGCGTCCATCACCAATTATTGATCAGATAAAACACTGGAGATTTGAAAATTGATGTTGCTGCCAGTATCATAAACAACTCTGAAACCATATTTAGGAAACAAAGGACCATCTGTGTGTGAGTTATCTAGCAATACAAAAACTTCTCCTCCCTGCTCAATTCTATGTTTTTGTAAATGCCTAGCTAGCTCTCTAAGAAGTAATTTCCATTTTTTCTCCAACCCCATGATGCATCACAAGGAATATGACAACCCAAAATCTTCTATTCCTTAACAGATACTCAAAACCCATTGAATTCATATGGAACCTGCTTTAACAAAAATATTCTAAATGTGCTTTAGAATTTCTTCCTTATTCCATTAAACTACTTTCTTTAAAGCTAATCTTCCCTCTCTCTTTGGGGCACACACCAAATCCCAAGCCTCGTTTGCCACTAAAGATGAGTCATCACTTATTGGTGCCCTTCCACAAGAAGCCCTAGAGCAATGATTCTCACAATTTTAGCAGGGAGAATAAAAATACTGGTCCAATATACCTGAATTCCATGCAAGACAGATTGAAGCAATTGTAATCTTCCTGCAAATGACAGATGCTTTGTGGACCATATAACAGCTATGTTGTTTGCATGTGTAATTTACCATAAAAAAGTGCTATATGCATGTGTGTATAATACTGTAATATGCACTTTTTTATTCTATTAAAAGAAGCAGATAAAAGACTCCGTCTAATCTGGTGTAATAGTTTTGTGACACTTTAGTTGTAGAAGCATGAGGTTTTTGGTGTTCTGTTTTGTAAATGTGGTTATGGGGGATTGATTTTGAATGGGATGGATAGTTATGATGAGCTTCTGAAATCACAGTTTTTTTATGTGGAAAACTTGCAGTTTCGGGAGAATGTGGCAGCTTGGGTATGCTTTTATGATCGAAAAGACATTTTTAAGGGATTCCTTGAGAGGGTCCTTCGGCTGAAGGAGGTTTGTCTACTTTTTCTTTCTATGGTTGTATTTTGGTCCTTTTATTATAAGGACTTTTGTAGTTGTTTGTTTGCTTATGAATTTTTGCAGCATGTTTGTTGGGTTTTTGTGTGTATCATGATGAGACTGGTTTTTGCATTATCTGTTTTAGGTTTAAAAGGATTATTTAGTATGTGCACTCCCATAATATATGCTCACTTTCTTTGAATGTGTAATGGTCATAAACTAGCATGATTTCTAATGAAACCTCTGATTAAATGGTCTAACTCTTTGAGAATTTACAAACTTGTAAATGTCTTATTGAATGTATGACATTCCAAAGGCGGTTTTATTATGTTCTCAGCTATTGTAGTCTATGTACTTGTTGATTTTTTCCAGATATAATTTATTACTTGTCAAAAGAAAAGGCGGTTATGAATTTTGCTTTTTAAAAGAACTTCTATGAAGGTAGGTTTACTTTTAAACATATGATCTGATTATATGATGAACTTGATGCACTGTTGATGTATCTGAATCTCTTATATGTCAAATGTAACTGTAGGGAATAGAATTAAGCATTGCCGAGAAGACGAATTACTTGGTTTTCATGATCAATGCCTTTCAGGTATGCTAGCATCCTACTTTATGCTTTGATCATATACATTTAGATGCTAGAAACAATCACTTGTTGGATGTCTCTAACCTATTATGTGGTCCATATATGCATTATCTCCTAAACCTTTTAATTTGCTTAATTAGCAGTCATACTCTATTTATGTGATATGTACGAATATATTATTTATATCTCATTATATCAATGCTTCCATTTTTTTTAATTTTCATTTCATGGTCTTTATGAAGTTAGAATGATTAAGTTGCTGATGGTTAGTTTTTCGCACTTCTAAATTCTCAGTGGAAAGAAATAAACTTCAGACACGCACTTAAAATATACCTGTATTTGATTCTTCCTAAGTAGAGCTGCATGACGCTTATTGCCCTTATGATAAGAAATAATTGAAAGTCATCTAAACTCAAGTATGTCCAGACGTTGTTACATGCTCGACGCAGTCATACACTTGGTCATGTATACATATGCTTGCGCCTATAAACTTATATTGTACAATTCATTCTTGCAAATAAATGAGTTCTTGTTTAGTTGTTTGTCTGTTGATTTATATGTTGTGTAACAGAGCTTGGGAGATGAGGTTGTCAGCGAGGCTGTGTTGAGATTAGCAAGTTTGCAATCCTGGCACAGTTTGTCATATGGTCGTTTTCAGGTATGACACATGCTCTTTCTTAATCTGTTTCCATAGTGGTTGGCATTTATTAAATATCTGCTTCTCTTCTCTGTAGATGGAGCTTTGTCTTAATCAGGAATTGATCAAGAAATGGAAAAGAATGATAAAGAGAGAAGCTAAGGAGGCAACAAAGCGAGGAGAGCTTTTTGACCCGTCAACTAAGCTTGAAGTGAAATTCTTGAGAAATCTTATTGAAGAATTTCTGGAGGTTTTATCGTACAATAAACTATGAAGTAATTGTTTGATCTATAACTATGGTGCGCAAGGCATTTATGTTTAAGTTTATCAATTTGTACCAGGTATTGGATTCAACGGTTTTTTCCCAGGAACAACATGTTAATGAAGATGATAAAATAATTGATGCTTATGGTTTGAAGCAAGTTGACGATGCTTGTGTTTTGTACTGTGAGAGGTTTATGGAATTTCTTATTGATCTCTTGAGCCAACTGCCAACAAGGAGGTAAAGTGCACTTTTTTTTCCTTATCATTCTCCACACTCCCTTTTGAAGATGTGGAGTGCATGTCAACTCAATTGCTAGCATCCTTCATTAGTTCTCTTTATGAGTGGTCTTTTGCATTGGGTCTTACAGATGGTAATTCTGTTCAATGTTTCATAGAGTCCATTCATATGTAGATATTTTTTTCCGTTTGTAATACAACAGGGTACTTTGTGACTTTTTTCATGAAGTAATCTCGTTTCAATAAAATTATTCTTACTTTCATTAAAAAAAAAAGTTTCGTAAACTTATATCTGAGCAGATGTGGATGGGCTTATGTGATTGCATTCTGTGTTTTTTTAATGGTAATTTTAGTTTGAAATTACACTTAATTAAGTTTAGCAAGTAGAAAGATGAAATGGGACTTTTTTCTGTTCTGATCTATAATAGTTTCCTTGGTTTTTATGTTTTTAAAGTTGAGATCTTAGTGTTTTGTTCTTCAATCTTGCCTATATGTGGAGAATAATCTTAAAATCCAAAATGATACTGTACAACTGGTTCCTGTTCCCCACATTATTTGACATTGGTTTCTTTAGATTGTGGTGATTATTTTATCACATACTAGATCTTCCTTGGAAAAGATTTTTCAAAGTGAAATTATACGCTTTTATGATCTGTGAATGGTGGAATCCTTTGGTCAACTTATTTACTCATGCTATGTTTTATGATTATTTTTTCTTCTCGAGTTCTATATATCATTTTTTTTTATGGGAATAATTTTATTCTCTTTTTTTCAAAACGTTTTCTCTTTTCTGGGGCATACAGGTACCTGAGACCTCTTGTTGCTGATGTGGCTGTTGTTGCCAAGTGCCATCTGAGTGCACTCTATAAACATGAGAAGGGGAAACTCTTTGCACAACTGGTCGACTTGCTGCAGTTCTATGAGAAATTTGAGATTAATGATCATGTTGGGACTCAACTGACAGATGATGAGGTGCTGCAGTCTCATTATGACCGCTTCCAATCTTTTCAACTGCTTGCATTCAAGAAGATCCCCAAGGTCCGTGTCTCAGCAGGCATTTATAATTGTTCTGAATTGAAAATGTCACTGCTTATGATGTTAATATTAAGGAACAATTAGTTGTTATCATTATTGTTGTTATCACCATTATTGCTCTGATTATTGTTTAATTCAATTCGATAAATGTCTCAACTTTCTTTCCATTGGTGCTTGTAGTTGCGAGAACTTGCATTGGCTAACATTGGTGCAATTAACAAGCGGGCTGATCTCTCTAAGAAGTTGTCTGAGCTTTCTCCTATGGATTTGAGGGATTTGGTTTGCCACAAGGTTTGTAAATGAATGATTGATTACATGTTGCCTTATGTTGATAGTCACTTTTGATCTCATGCCTAGGACCAGAATGAGTTCTTGTTGATCTTCATGTGGAGTTTGTTAGTGCTTCCTCTACCCTTGCACAACTGTTTATACAAAGGTCATTTTTGTTGCTGTTGGCTCCCAAGAATTATCACTCTTTTACCTCTAAAATCACAAGTCATAAAATTCTACCATCAGTTAGCACAGTACTGAGAAGAACTAGATGTATTTTTTTATTTTAGGAGTGTATGAGAAATTTGATAAGGTTTTCTTTCTCTTTTTATTTTTTTGGGGGTGGGTTGGGGAAGGGGGATGCAAATTAATAATATATTCTTTAATGTCTCTGCTAAGTGGTAAGTTGATTATAAGTACTTGTTTAGAACAACAAGTTCTGGGATTTACCCTGTGAAGGCCTTAATGTTAATGATTCTGCATGTAGTATTGTAACTATATTAAAATTTCTGGCTTTAACTGCCATCGGGTTTTAGAAATGAATTATATTTTAATAATTTTTTTGTACATGAAAGTCCCTATACTATCCCTTGCAGACTCAAGAGAAAGTTATTCTTCTGTAATTCTGTCTGGGGCAAATCTGGTATTCTGATGCTGCCATTCATCTTGTGTTGCACTAGTTTAAAATCATGTCATAAAACAGTTTGGCTGTAATATTCTTTCTTAATGTACTCTCCCCTCTCATGCTTTCTCCCTGTGTGTGTGACTGTGTTTACGTATAAAGATATTGTTTTAAAAACTGTATGATTTTTGGACACTAGCTGACATGATCCCTTTTTTCAGCTCAAACTGATCTCAGAGGAAGATCCCTGGTCAGAAAGGGTTGATTTTCTTATTGAAGTCATGGTCTCCTTTTTTGAGAAACAACAATCTCAAAAAGAAGCCATAAATGCTCTCCCACTCTACCCAAACGAGCAAATTATGTGGGATGAAAGCCTTGTACCAAGCATAAATTACTCTGGCGAGGGTTGTCTAGCTCTTCCAAAACTTAATTTACAATTCTTAACGCTTCATGATTATCTTCTGCGAAATTTTAATCTCTTCCGTCTTGAATCAACATATGAGATACGTGAGGATATTCAGGAAGCTGTACCACATCTCCTTGCCTACATCAATAATGAAGGAGAAACTGCTTTTCGTGGTTGGTCAAGAATGGCTGTGCCAATTAAAGAATTTAAGATCACCGAGGTAAAACAGCCAAACATTGGAGAAGTCAAGCCGTCATCTGTTACTGCAGATGTGACTTTTAGCATTTCCAGTTATAAAGCACAAATAAGATCAGAGTGGAATGCCCTTAAAGAGCACGATGTTCTGTTTTTACTTTCGATTCGCCCTTCATTTGAGCCTCTAAGTGCTGAAGAAGCTGCCAAGGCAAGTGTGCCACAAAGGCTTGGACTTCAGTATGTGAGGGGATGTGAGATTATTGAGGTTCGTGATGAGGAGGGAACTCTCATGAATGATTTCACAGGAAGAATTAAAAGAGATGAGTGGAAGCCTCCAAAAGGGGAACTGAGAACTGTAACTGTTGCTTTAGATACAGCGCAATACCACATGGATGTCAGCAATATTGCAGAGAAAGGTGCAGATGATGTTTATGGGACATTCAATATATTGATGAGGAGGAAGCCAAAAGAAAACAATTTCAAAGCAATTTTAGAGTCTATAAGAGATCTTATGAATGAATATTGTATCGTTCCTGATTGGCTGCACAATGTATTTTTGGGCTATGGGAATCCTTCTGCAGCACAATGGACTAACATGCCTGATCTTTTGGAAATAGTAGATTTCAAAGATACTTTCCTTGATGCTGACCATTTGAAAGACAGTTTTCCGGATTATAAGGTTTGCTATTGTTTTCCCTTTCTTTTGATGTTTTATGTATAATCATGCATTGAGTAAAAATAATGTCACTTAAAAACTACCTTTCCTTCTCTTCTTTTAGGTTTGTTTTATAAATCCAGATGGCAGAGAAAACTTGCAGCCGATGCCTCCTTTTCGAATTAGGCTTCCCAAGACGCAGAAAGGCGGTAGTCATGCACTTACTGGGAATAAGATATCTGGTGTTGATTCAGCAGATGGTGTCAATATGGAGGATACACTCATTGTTGAGGCATACACTCCTCCTGACCCAGGTCCTTATCCCCAAGATCAGCCAAAACAGAACTCAGTTAGATTTACACCTACACAGGTGCTATGCAACTATTTTTTTTCAATTGCACTGTATCATTTTCATGCTTATTTGTGTTAAATCCTTTCTTATGATCCGAAGTCCTTTGCCTATTTATTGTAATCCTTATATAATTGGTACTTATCCCATTGGCTGCGTGAATTTAAGTTTGAATTGGCAAATTTGTTAACTAAATTGATCATTTAGTGGGCCTTTATATAATTATATGCAACTTGTATCTCGGTTTAAACTTGATTATTATGTTAGAATATAAAGTCATAGTTAGCTCTTAACTGTCCTGTTCTAATTAGATTAATAGTAGTATCTAAATAGGGATGATCAGATGGGGAAGAGAGGGCAATTCACCCCCTGAACATTTTGACTGGAAAGAAACAGTACTGAACCACACTAACAGTTACTAGGGCTTATGAGAGGAACCTAGCTTAAGTATCCAACCCCAGGCTGTGTGAGTTTTCCCTTCTAACAGGAAAGAGAAATGAGAAGTAAGAAAGTAAATGGACTTTAATCTTCTCCTGGGCTGAATTTGCTCTCTCTTTTTATTGACTGAATTGGTCATCTGTTTATCATGGTTGTATGACTGAAGTTTCTGCTACCAGACTTTTAGCTTTGAAATTCATCTTTATGCTCAAGCAATTTATGATTTAGACATGGCATCTGATATTTTTTTTACTGATTAGAGACATTTTGGTTGTCTTTTGTGTTTATTTTACCTTGTGAAAGTGAATGATACATATACAAGATTTTGGAATATCAAGGATTCTCATTGGATTTTCATATTGAGAGCTGTGATCATTGATGGCTGGTATTGTGAATGGTACATATGCTAATTTCAATGGATGATATTATGCATGTAATCATTTTGAATACCCTTTTGTAGTATAGCCAATGGAGAAGGTACATAGACTAGCAGACCTCATGTGCGTAATTAGGCTTCCAGCTCTATGTTGGAGCTAACTTGTTCAACTCCATGTTGATAATAAAATGCACAGACTCTTGGCTTGGAAGATATCTCTCTTTATTTTTGTTTTAGTTTCACACATGGATGAAAAACATTATCCTGATACCTTTTTGTGTTAAGTGTAAATTGTGGGTTATATATGTGGTAAGTCATTTTCTGGGATCCTCAAATCTTTGTTTCAATTGAATTCAATTTTTGTTGCAGTCTTGTGAGGATTTTTGTGAATAAACTTATCTTTGTGCCACTTTGGAAAAATTATTCGACTCTAATAAAAATATGCAACTGTAGTTTAGTTCTAGTGTTCTCATATTTTGCTTCTAGATTCATTTCAACATTGGTGCTGGTGTTTGTGTGAACATCATTACTTACATTTGCCATGTTTACATCTTTTTGAAAGTGTCACTAAGTATTTGTAGTGTTTTTTGTTGCACAGATTGGAGCAATCATCTCTGGTATTCAGCCTGGACTAACTATGGTTGTGGGTCCACCTGGTACGGGAAAAACTGATACAGCTGTGCAAATCCTGAATGTGCTTTATCACAATTGTCCTTCTCAGCGGACATTGATAATCACACATTCAAATCAGGCTTTGAATGACCTTTTTGAGAAGATAATGCAGGTACCACTTCAGGATGATAACTTTGCCCTTCCTCTTCATTTGTATAGTGATTATGCTTGAGCTTGTAGTGTGTACGGTTCTTTGGCTACTAGTAGGATAGTTTTTAATGCATCTTCATGTTTATTGTTTTAGAGGGATGTACCTGCACGTTATCTACTCCGTCTTGGTCAAGGAGAACAAGAACTAGCGACTGATCTCGATTTTAGTAGGCAAGGCCGTGTGAATGCAATGCTTGTCCGACGGTTAGAACTGCTTGGTGAAGTGGAGAGGTTGGCTAGATCTCTTCAACTGCCTGAGGATGTAGGTTATACATGCGAAACTGCTGGATATTTCTGGTTGCTTCATGTATACTCTCGCTGGGAACAATTCTTGGCGGCTTGTGCTGAGAATGAAGATAAACCAACATTTGTTAAAGACCGCTTTCCCTTCAAGGAATTTTTCTCTGACACTCCGCATCCAATTTTTATGGGTGAGTCTTTTGAGAAAGACATGAGAGCCGCTAAGGGGTGCTTTCGTCATCTTAAGACCATGTTTCAAGAGCTTGAAGAGTGTAGGGCATTTGAATTGCTCAAGTCAACGGCTGATCGAGCAAATTATCTCATGACCAAGCAGGCAAAGATTGTTGCAATGACTTGCACTCATGCAGCTCTCAAGAGGAAGGACTTTCTTCAGCTAGGTTTCAAGTATGACAACTTGTTGATGGAAGAAAGTGCCCAAATATTGGAGATTGAGACCTTCATCCCAATGTTGCTCCAGAGGCAAGAAGATGGTTATGCACGGCTTAAGCGCTGCATCCTGATTGGTGATCATCATCAGTTGCCTCCTGTTGTGAAGAACATGGCTTTCCAGAAGTATAGCCACATGGATCAGAGTCTATTTACAAGGTTTGTTCGTCTTGGCATTCCTTATATTGAGCTCAATGCCCAGGGTAGAGCCAGGCCAAGTATAGCCAAACTGTACAACTGGAGGTACAGAGATTTGGGTGACCTTCCTTATGTAAAGGAGGATGCTGTCTTCCATAGAGCAAATGCTGGATTCTCCTATGAGTACCAGTTAGTGGATGTGCCCGATTACCAAGGTAGAGGTGAAAGCGCCCCTTCCCCTTGGTTTTATCAAAATGAGGGAGAAGCTGAATATGTTGTCAGTGTCTATATGTACCTGCGTTTACTTGGGTACCCAGCAAATAAGATATCCATCTTGACAACTTACAATGGCCAGAAACTTTTGATCCGTGATGTTATCAATAGAAGATGTGTTCCATATGACTTCATTGGTCCACCCAGCAAGGTAAATTACCAAGCGAACCCCCTTTTACATTATAATTAGCAGGCATATCAACAGTTAGATTGTGGGTCAGGATGTGTAAATTTTACATTTTTCGGGATGAACATGTGCTCTACCAAGAGCAGAGGCCTGGTTGGACTCTCCTAATTGATGGTTTCACTTTTTTAATATCCTGTGTGCATGTTAAACATGATTAACTACCCCAGCCATCCTTGTGTGAGGTTTTATTTTATTGTCATTGTTGCCTGTTTAGATGTTATTCTTCTAAAATATTAGTAGGACCGCGCTATGTTATCATATTAATATGTTACTGTTTTTACTAATGTTTGTGTATAGGTTACAACTGTTGATAAGTTTCAAGGTCAGCAAAATGATTTTATATTGCTGTCTCTTGTGCGTACTCGCTTTGTTGGTCACCTTCGTGATGTTAGAAGATTGGTTGTTGCCATGTCTCGTGCCCGACTTGGTTTGTATGTGTTTTGTCGCCGATCTCTGTTTGAACAATGCTATGAACTGCAGCCTACATTTCAACTTCTGCTTCAGAGACCTGATCGCCTTGCCCTCAATCTAAATGAGATCACATCATATACAGAACGACATGTTGAAGACACTGGACCTATCCATCTTGTCAGTGGTGTTGAGGAGATGATTAGCATTTTTAACTGGAGGTATCAGGTATGTATGGCTTTCTTTTTCGGGTTTTAAATTTTTATGCTCATTAGTGCATGATTGGTGCATCGATTTGGAAAGAAGTTTTGACTTTAGGTTATGCAGAAATGCTTTTAATTGCTTAAATTTGTATCACACTTGAATGTAATCTATATCCTCATCCACGCAGGATGATGGCTTAATCTGTTAACCTGGACCTTTTTCTTAACTTTTATTGTTTTGGTTACCTGTAATTGCACAATTGGCTGAATTCTAAAGTTGAGACTTGTAATTTTCTTGATGTCAGGAACGATACATGAGTCATCAATTTGATCATTATATGACCTACTCGGGACAAAATGATCAACAAAATTCAACAACTTTGTTCAATGCCATGGACACTGATACACCTTCTGTGCAACATGGAAGCAGCATGGAAGAGGATACTAGGATAGATGGGGATGTTCTGCCTGCAAGTCATTCAAATGGGGAAGTAGATAAGGAAGCTAGTAAAAATGATGAAAATGATAGGCAACCTGAAAGCAGCAATTCAAGTGAGGAAAATATGACGGAGTAGTGTAGTTAATAGTGCTTCTCACAGGAGTCCTCTTCTTTTGCTAATTTTAAATGATCTGGAGGTTCAGTTTTATGTCAATCACAATCATGGCAGCCAGCCAATGCCTTTCCTAAAACTGAGGTATTAAGATAATAACTGCAGAAACTAGGTCTCAAGTCCTTCATTGGTGTTTAGGTGAAAAACTTGGAACTCAAAAATAGGCCTGGAAGTTGTGAGACTAAAGTACTGAAGAGCAAGCACGTCATGTGGCAGAAAGAAAAGATGCATGTTGCATATCAAAATATGTTTCAGCTGTACAGTGCCAAATTTGTTGAACATTTTTATATCCTGAGATAGGAAATTATCTGTTCCTGCTGTCTATACCAAATACTAATTGTAAGTAAAGCATCATGCAATTTTGGGCTTAGCTAATGTTGTTACTAATTTATTCCAACTATGACTATGCTTTTTTTCTTACTAATGGTGGAAAATGTTATCATTGTACACTCATTTTGTACTGTTTGTGTGTGCCCGTGCGCATTAAAAAGTTTGAGATTTTAATGGTGGTTTAGATGATGAAATTAGATGGCTTTGTATTTGGCTACTAACACTTGGTTTTTTTTATTTTTATTTTTATTTTTTTGTCTAATCACACCCTCTATACTTTTAGGTTGATTTAATCTCATCTCTTTTAGCTATATTTTTGTATCAAATTACTAATGAAATTGTCACGTGGTATTCAATTGGTTTACCAATTACGAATGCATGACATTTGGGATATTTTTGCACAGTTGCCTTCTTATATTTAAAATCACCTTAAGAAAAATGTAAAATATAGAATAGTTCTTTAATTTATTTTAGAATTAAAAATGTATTTTTCCAGTCTAGGTTCAGTTATTGGCATCCTCATTGGTTTATAATTCAAATAGATATTTTGTTAAATACTTCTTCTTCATCTTATTTATTTTCTTTCTTTTTTCCCCGGATAACCCAGGAGCATTCGGCCTCCTTTAAACACCATCTGTCCCCATGTCTATGATAGTACATGTTCATTAGATTTGAATAGAGCCGATGTTTTAGAATAAGATAGGTGTTGGGTTTACGCTATACACCTTAGTAAAGTCTCACATCAAATACGAAAATCAAATACGAACGATAAGAAAAAAATGTTAATATAACATAATTAGGTCTAAACTCATATGCTGGAGCCCACACAAGTGTGCTTGAATCTCTTCACACTTAACGTTCTTAGCTATATAAAAGCTTACAAATACAAATTGTCAATTTCATAATGTTCTTAAGCATGAAAATAACCATTTATTTACAAACGTTATCAAATCTAGGTGTCAAGGCCCCTCCATTGCTCTTCATTGTATAATTGTACACATAGAGAAGAGTGTGCAAAGATGTTTGATAGAGGTCCAAAGCTTACACCATGAGACATAAATCTTTGAATGTCTATAAACAAATAAATCAATTGAATGAACCTAACAATCACAGAGCACCTTCTGGTTGGAGAAATCATATTAGTAATTACTGTTACTAAAATCAAGAATTGCCTTGATTTTTCAAGGAACAAGAGCTGGGCAATCTTGGGTCAACAGCCAGCTTTCCCTGTCTAGTTCAGGCGCCATTGTCTCAGCATAAGACTATAAAATTCTTGATGGGAAAAAGCAAGTTGGACGCTTCCTACCGGTGACTGAAAGCAACCTTGGCAAGAGGAGTTACTTGCTGAGCCTATGAGCTGATTGTAGTTAGGAAGAGGAAAAACAAAAGTAGCAACATGTTATCTGGCAAGGACTTCAAATCCTCACGACCACCACCATTTCCAAAATCTTGAAGAGTCTTTATGAGCCCATATCGATCTGCAGGTAGTGTGTTCGATTCTTAGAAGCCCCCATCCACCCGCTGGTAGTGTTTGCTGCATCTGATGATTTTAATTGAATTTAAACTAAGCATATGCAATGTAAAATAATTCATTCCTAAGTTGAAAATAAGAAATCATACAATATATCACCCCTTACCCTCACTTTAATAAAATAAGAAAAATGGTGCATTTTCTGAAATGCATTGATAAATTCACTTTGGATGATGGATATTTACATTCAAATGCAATGAAAATCAATAATTTTTTATACTGTGTTGTAAGTATCGGATGGAATATAACTCAGCATTATCAAGCACCAAAATTTGCCAAGATTGGTTTGTAAAATTGAAGAAGAAATTCTTTTAACAAACAAAGGATTTGTTCAGAAATGTTTTTCTAATTTTAAAATAATGATAAATCAGAGCACTGGTTTGAAACAAATGAGCTAGCCCCTATTTTGTTCAGGATCTGTTCGGTATGGATTTTTTTCATTCCATGACTTGCAAGCTCACATGGTTCTCATTAGAACTACTGCTTCACTTTTTTAAAATTCAACATCAGAATTGCACTTGAATATGCTTCTATTTGAAATTTAAAGGATTTTTACCTAGGACTAATCAGAAGAAGCATACAGGCAGATCTGTCCTCAGCCAAATAAGGGCATTTGTTGGTGGTGAGCAGAGAAAGCCAGGACATTGGCCTTGTTCATGTGCTGCACAAAATAAAATATTAGGACTAGTGATGGTAAGGAAATGTTTTAGTGAGTACTACCAAAAAGTTAAGCTGATGCCTATTATTTCTTAATCTTCTTGAAAAAAATATACAAAAAGAAAAAAGGAAAAAGATTCAAAGGATTTGAAACTTGGAAATGCATAAATGAAGGGTTAGTCTAGTGGAAACTAGGATGGAGTACTTGGTGAGATTTGGAATGCTACCGCCACCAATACTCTTTCAATGATATGATAAGTTTCTCCTGAATTTCCCAAGCTCCTCTTGTCAAGCATATGGCTAGGTTTAGAAAATACAATTTGAATTCAAGAATTAAGTGCAAAAGGAACAAAATTATTATCTTAAAACATTTGCTTGACATTTCACAAAGAAATAATGAAGTTGAAGAAATTTCAAGATCCTGGCTCATACTTGATTTTTTCCTGAAGGAAATTATTTCCTTTTAATCAAATTTCAATGCTGACAATGAGGACCACCAGTGGTTATTTTTTCCATTGCTCTCAGGGCCAACCTCCAGGCACCAGTAACAATAGAAGGTTAGGAAACTTGAGAATAAATCTTGAAAACAAAAAATAAATAAATAAGCGGTAGTAAACCATTTTTAGACATCTTGAATAAAGAGGTTTGAATGCTTACCAAAAGTGCTGGTTGCTGAGGAAATTTGAGTTGGTTGGCTGAAGTCACCCTGGATTTTGAACGCAAGGTAATAATTTTCATATCACAAGCTTGAATCTCACAGGGCTATTTATAGCATATCATATCTGGAAGCACGAAAGAAATACAAGTCAGATGGAAAACCAGGTAAAATTGTGCAGAATCCTTGAAAATAAATTAAAATATTAAAGAATGGAAAAAAGTTTAATAGCAAAATGCTGGTAGCAAGCTGAGAAAGTGACAACATTGACCAAAACAAAACAAAAAAAAGATTATTGATTCACGCAATTTCCTAATTAAATCATTGTATTTAAACTAAGTTTTGTGAAGAGTGTCAATTGATTTGGGATAGACATTAGCAATCTTAGGCAAGACTTCCCTAGGGTCTGTCTGCAAAAATCATCATTGCAAAGGACAGTTTTAGAAATATAAGTTTAACATATCATACCTAAAACAAATGAACTTTCTGCATAAATGCAACATATCAGTCACTTTTCCTAATTATCTAATAGAAGCACACATAATAAAGCAGAAGAATTGCTGACCACTTCCTAATTTTGTATGGGCGTTCTTGTTTCAGCCTTTCAAGAGGTGACATGAGAGATACCTACTCATGTCAGTTAAGTTTGATATATCCAAAATAATGAAGGAAGGAATCTGGAAAGCCTTCTGATTCATCATAATTAACACCATTTAAATTTGACTATCCAATAATTGAAGGTACTAAATCACTTTGAGAACTAGATGGTTTTAGTGGAACATTTATGTTCCTGACTTTAATATTTAAATGAAGAAAACGGTGAATGAGGACACGGTGTACACTTTTCAGCCATATGATCACTTCATCATCAATTAATATTCTGAAAAAATAGGCATTTTTTGCTCCAATCTTTGCCCTTCTTCTAATGGAACTACTCCTTCAACAAAGGACAACACCTAAAAAGTGCTTGATCTCAAGGCAGAATCAACTTATGACACTGTTCTTCAGCCAGCCTTCATCAAGTAGTAACACTTTTTCAGACATATTTATCAAAAAGTAAACTTATATATGTGTGTGTGTGTGTATAATTGAACGGAACATACCTAACTGTACAACAACGACTTAGTCATCTATATGTCTGCAGGGGATGTGATCAATCTTGTGTCACTTTTTTCCCTTCTGTTTTTGGTATCATTTCACCATCAAAGGAAATACAAGTACAATGACAACAAATTAATTCAATAAATGAATAATTTGAATGCGCATAGGTACAAGGAAAAGAATTAGTGGACAAGCTGAATGCTGGAGAGCAATGGAAAAGTACCAAAAAAGTATGAATTTAGGAATATTCGGAAGACATCCAAGTAAAATCACATGGAAGATGATAAAGTTCTCAAGGTGTAATGAATTCACAATCACACTTGATATCCTATAAATTGCCTAAAGGATATCTTTTCTTTCAAATCTAGGAGCTGGAATTGGAACTATGAGGCACCATTCTCTACATTATTCTTCATTACAACACAATACATAGGACAGTTCAAACTTTAAAAAAACAGAACATGCTGGCAGGACAAACATAATTGCGGCTCATTGAAAATAACTTTAGCTCTTCAAAAATGTTGATTGAAAGAGATGCATTTGGTAGGTCTATTATCATTCTATTCATCAATGGGATGATTTGAAGCAAATGTCCCTTATGCTAATATTGTCAGAGGCTTAAAACTTTGCAGAGTTGACAAAGACTTTAAAAGCATTTATGATGATAGGTTCAAATTTTATACCAACAAATGACATGTTCAAAGTTTATACCAACAAACACAAATCAGTTGAACAAACCTAACAATCACAGAGCATCTGTAGACTTTGATCTGTCATGGATCAAGCATCTCAGCCATCCTGGGCCAGCTTTCCCCCCTCTGCCTCTGGCACCATTGTCACACAATAGGGCATTTATAATTCTTGGTAGTAATGGTAGCTCCAACAGGTGAGGACAGCAAGAGCAGTCATATGCTGAACCGTTTGAGCTCTTTCAAGTTGGGAAGAAAAAAAGAACCAAATGCAGCAACCTATCCTCCGGAGGGGATGTCACATCTTCCCGTCTACCACCAATTCCAAAGAGAAAGCCTGAGTAAGTCCCTCTCCACACTTGATCAGTGTGATTCAGCGGCTGTTAGAAGGTAAAGAAACAGCACTAGCTATCAACTGCCACATAGTTTACCTGAGATTAAACAGAATGCCAAACTGGCCAAGTCAAATCCCAGTATTTCTTAAAATAGTCTAAACTTATGAAAAAAATGTATTATTCATCAAATACATATGCTGGAAAAATTGCATTACCTCAAAAGTATTTGTCTTGAACTTCAAAACTGCACAGTAGAAACGCAGTGAAAGTATAATGAGGCAAGTGCAGCTCCAGCAAGAATGAGAGTAAATGATTCTTTAATTAAGAAAAGGATGAGATTTCACAGTGACTTGAAAACATATCAGAGATTTAGAAATTTATATACAATGCAAAAGGACCAGCAGCTAGCAGTGGCATAAATTGACAGCGGATGTGTGAGGCACATGTTATTTACAAGTAAATGTGACCCTGCAAAACAAAAGGCAATGAATGAGCATGTTGAAAATCACCTAGTTCAAAAAATATATGTCAACTGTAGCATAATCTTGGGATCTAGAGCCTCTGGTTGAAAAACATCTAACAGCATCTCTTACATAGGTGTACCAAAAATATTTACTACTAGAAAGCTTTACTTTGTTCTGGAATATATATAGATAGATAAATTTGAACATTTTTCTGGATGCCTTGAAGTTTTTATATAAATTAATTTTCTTAAAAAAAACTAAAACGTCTAATACTAAAGTTGTGGTATCAATATCATGATATACAGTCTGTAGAGCATAGTATAAGGCATTGACAACCATAAATGACATACCTTGAACAAATTATTATAAAACCAATTAATTTTTTTTATTTACTACTATACATTATCCATTTGTTATTTTATCCTCTAAAACTTTAATCAAATAATTTGAAGGAACATTTTTTTATAATTCTTTTTCTCAATTCAATAGACAGATTGATTGGTAGTTTGCGGTTTGTTGGTTGTTAAAAAATTCTTTTTAACTTTTTAAATGAATGTGTTGATCAACAAATACATATGCTGGAAATTTAGAATTACCTTAGCTTAAACATTCACAAAAGTCTTGTCTTGTATTTCAGAAGTCCAGAGTAGAAATGTAGAGAATGTATAATGAGGCAAGAGCATCTCCGGCAAGAATGAGAGTAAAGGATGAGCTTTTACAGTGACTTGAAAACTAATCAGATATTTTGGAGTTTTTTTTTTTTTGGGGAGAATTGACATTTAGGAATTCATACACAATGCAGAAGGATCAGCAGCTAGCAGTGGCATGAAATTGACAGCCGGTGTGTAAGGCACTTGTTATTTACAAGTAGAAGTAACACTGCAAAAGAAAAGGCAATGAAATGAGCATATATAACAATGTTGAAAATCACCTAGTTCAAATATTTCAACTGTAGCATGATCTAATGCTTCCTTTCTATGTGTATATAGTTCTGTATGTTGGGGAGTTTTTCTGTAATTTACAATTAAACAACACACTAAAACTAAAACTAAAACTAAACCTGCGGTTTATGATATATGGTCTATAGAGCTTATGATTAAGTGTTTATAAACATACTTTCAGGCTTTTGATGAAATATTCACCCATATATTAATTTAAAAAGAAAAGATACTTTAAAGCTTGGCATTAAAAAGTTAGATAATTTAAATTGATTTTGGTAAAAAAGATTTAAACTTTTCACTGTAGCTTGATGGGAATTTACGAAAATGAGAATTAGTACCTGGGCAGAAACGTTCTTCGACTCATAGTTCAATAATCTATGGATATATTGGGAATGTGGGCAATCTTGGCCCGGCCCTCCCCTTTCTCGTTTCCATACCGTTCTTTCAACAAACGGCATTCAAAGGTATATAGCTCACACAGAGAGGTAGGCAAAACGTCTTCTAGTAAGCAGTCAAGATTTTGGCAGCCCAGAATAGTCAAGCGTTTAAGAGAGGTAAGGTGTTGAAACCCCTTACCATTGAGCGATTTTAGATTTGGTAAATAACTGATGCCGAAATCGGTAAGATTAGGAGGCAGCAACGCCTCCTCTGGAAAGGACTCCAATTCGTTGTCATAACCACAAATTTTGAAACTTCTGAGAGAGTGAAGACCTTGCAATCCCAATTCCATGCGACGGGAAATGAGTTTCTCGCACCTGTTTATAGCAAGACTTTCTAAGCTGGAGGGCAAACCTCCCTCGGGAAAGGATTCCAGTTCTTGACACCCGTACAGACCCAAATGCACGAGAGATGGGAGGAGGGTGTGCATCCCTTCAGGCAGTGACTTTAAGTTTCTGCAATCTTGGATTACAATCCGAGACAAATTTGGAGCGCACAGTCCTCCGCTGGGAAAGGAAACTAAATCAGGGCACTCAGAGAATGCCAAGAAAGAGAGGGAAGCAAACTCTGGTAGAAAGGGCAAAATTGAATAAACGCCACCCTCTATGTACACTCTTTTAAGTGATTGATAGTCATCACCATTTGGAACCTGTATTTTCCCCGAGCATAATAATGCATGGAGAGCTGGAGAGTTAGGAAGCGAAGCAACAAGCTGCTCACACTTTCTAATCTCAAGTGTGGTCAAAGAGGGAAGTTGAACGGGCAGACCCCCACTTAGTTTGGGACAATGTTTAATATATAGTTTTCGAAGACAAGTGAAAACTTCCCCTTCAAATATAACCCACTCCTGCCACTCTGGCATATCTTCAAATGTTAAACACTCAAGGGCTCTGAACGGTTTAATTGTATTCCCATAGAACTCAGGGCCCGCGCTTGATATTCCACCAAAACATTGAATTTTAAGACTCTTGAGGTCAGGTAGCTGTCCAAGCGGAGGCAAGGAGAAGCAATTAT